>NC_091793.1:142537500-142553584 GCF_041296235.1 Equus asinus | reverse complement strand
CTAACCCTAACCCTAACCCTAACCCTAACCCTAACCCTAACCCTAACCCTAACCCTAACCCTAACCCTAACCCTAACCCTAACCCTAACCCTAACCTAACCCTAACCCTAACCCTAACCCTAACCCTAACCCTAACCCTAACCCTAACCCTAACCCTAACCCTAACCCTAACCTAACCCTAACCCTAACCCTAACCCTAACCCTAACCCTAACCCTAACCCTAACCCTAACCCTAACCCTAACCCTAACCCTAACCCTAACCCTAACCCTAACCCTAACCCTAACCCTAACCCTAACCCTAACCCTAACCCTAACCCTAACCCCTAACCCTAACCCTAACCCTAACCCTAACCTAACCCTAACCTAACCCTAACCCTAACCCTAACCCTAACCCTAACCCTAACCCTAACCCTAACCCTAACCCTAACCCTAACCCTAACCCTAACCCTAACCCTAACCCTAACCCTAACCCTAACCCTAACCCTAACCCTAACCCTAACCCTAACCCTAACCCTAACCCTAACCCTAACCCTAACCCTAACCCTAACCTAACCCTAACCCTAACCCTAACCCTAACCCTAACCCTAACCCTAACCCTAACCCTAACCCTAACCCTAACCCTAACCCCTAACCCTAACCCTAACCCTAACCCTAACCCTAACCCTAACCCTAACCCTAACCCTAACCCTAACCCTAACCCTAACCCTAACCCTAACCCTAACCCTAACCCTAACCCTAACCCTAACCCTAACCCTAACCCTAACCCTAACCCTAACCCTAACCCTAACCCTAACCCTAACCCTAACCCTAACCCTAACCCTAACCCTAACCCTAACCCTAACCCTAACCCTAACCCTAACCCTAACCCTAACCCTAACCCTAACCCTAACCCTAACCCTAACCCTAACCCTAACCCTAACCTAACCCTAACCTACCCTAACCCTAACCTAACCCTAACCCTAACCCTAACCCTAACCCTAACCCTAACCCTAACCCTAACCCTAACCCTAACCCTAACCCTAACCCTAACCCTAACCCTAACCCTAACCCTAACCCTAACCCTAACCCTAACCCTAACCCTAACCCTAACCCTAACCCTAACCCTAACCCTAACCCTAACCCTAACCCTAACCCTAACCCTAACCCTAACCCTAACCCTAACCCTAACCCTAACCCTAACCCTAACCCTAACCCTAACCCTAACCCTAACCCTAACCCTAACCCTAACCCTAACCCTAACCCTAACCCTAACCCTAACCCTAACCCTAACCCTAACCCTAACCCTAACCCTAACCCTAACCCTAACCCTAACCCTAACCCTAACCCTAACCCTAACCCTAACCCTAACCCTAACCCTAACCCTAACCCTAACCCTAACCCTAACCCTAACCCTAACCCTAACCCTAACCCTAACCCTAACCCTAACCCTAACCCTAACCCTAACCAACCTAACCTAACCCTAACCCTAACCCTAACCCTAACCCTAACCCTAACCCTAACCCTAACCCTAACCCTAACCCTAACCCTAACCCTAACCCTAACCCTAACCCTAACCCTAACCCTAACCCTAACCCTAACCCTAACCCTAACCCTAACCCTAACCCTAACCCTAACCTAACCCTAACCCTAACCCTAACCCTAACCCTAACCCTAACCTAACCTAACCCTAACCTAACCCTAACCCTAACCCTAACCCTAACCCTAACCCTAACCCTAACCCTAACCCTAACCCTAACCCTAACCCTAACCCTAACCCTAACCCTAACCCTAACCCTAACCCTAACCCTAACCCTAACCCTAACCCTAACCCTAACCCTAACCCTAACCCTAACCCTAACCCTAACCCTAACCCTAACCCTAACCCTAACCCTAACCCTAAACCCTAACCCTAACCTAACCCTAACCCTAACCCTAACCCTAACCCTAACCCTAACCCTAACCCTAACCCTAACCCTAACCCTAACCCTAACCCTAACCCTAACCCTAACCCTAACCCTAACCCTAACCCTAACCCTAACCCTAACCCTAACCCTAACCCTAACCCTAACCCTAACCCTAACCCTAACCCTAACCCTAACCCTAACCCTAACCCTAACCCTAACCCTAACCCTAACCCTAACCCTAACCCTAACCCTAACCCTAACCCTAACCCTAACCCTAACCCTAACCCTAACCCTAACCCTAACCCTAACCCTAACCCTAACCCTAACCCTAACCTAACCCTAACCCTAACCCTAACCCTAACCCTAACCCTAACCCTAACCCTAACCCTAACCCTAACCCTAACCCTAACCCTAACCCTAACCCTAACCCTAACCCTAACCCTAACCCTAACCCTAACCCTAACCCTAACCCTAACCCTAACCCTAACCCTAACCCTAACCCTAACCTAACCCTAACCCTAACCCTAACCCTAACCCTAACCCTAACCCTAACCCTAACCCTAACCCTAACCTAACCCTAACCCTAACCCTAACCCTAACCCTAACCCTAACCCTAACCCTAACCCTAACCCTAACCCTAACCCTAACCCTAACCCTAACCCTAACCCTAACCCTAACCCTAACCCTAACCTAACCCTAACCTAACCCTAACCCTAACCCTAACCCTAACCCTAACCCTAACCCTAACCCTAACCCTAACCCTAACCCTAACCCTAACCCTAACCCTAACCCTAACCCTAACCTAACCCTAACCCTAACCCTAACCCTAACCCTAACCCTAACCCTAACCCTAACCCTAACCCTAACCCTAACCCTAACCCTAACCCTAACCCTAACCCTAACCCTAACCCTAACCCTAACCCTAACCCTAACCCTAACCCTAACCCTAACCCTAACCCTAACCCTAACCCTAACCCTAACCCTAACCCTAACCCTAACCCTAACCCTAACCCTAACCCTAACCCTAACCCTAACCCTAACCCTAACCCTAACCCTAACCCTAACCCTAACCCTAACCCTAACCCTAACCCTAACCCTAACCCTAACCCTAACCCTAACCCTAACCCTAACCCTAACCCTAACCCTAACCCTAACCCTAACCCTAACCCTAACCCTAACCCTAACCCTAACCCTAACCCTAACCCTAACCCTAACCCTAACCCTAACCCTAACCCTAACCCTAACCCTAACCCTAACCCTAACCCTAACCCTAACCCTAACCCTAACCCTAACCCTAACCCTAACCCTAACCCTAACCCTAACCCTAACCCTAACCCTAACCCTAACCCTAACCCTAACCCTAACCCTAACCCTAACCCTAACCCTAACCCTAACCCTAACCCTAACCCTAACCCTAACCCTAACCCTAACCCTAACCCTAACCCTAACCCTAACCCTAACCCTAACCCTAACCCTAACCCTAACCCTAACCCTAACCCTAACCCTAACCCTAACCCTAACCCTAACCCTAACCCTAACCCTAACCCTAACCCTAACCCTAACCCTAACCCTAACCCTAACCCTAACCCTAACCCTAACCCTAACCCTAACCCTAACCCTAACCCTAACCCTAACCCTAACCCTAACCCTAACCCTAACCCTAACCCTAACCCTAACCCTAACCCTAACCCTAACCCTAACCCTAACCCTAACCCTAACCCTAACCCTAACCCTAACCCTAACCCTAACCCTAACCCTAACCCTAACCCTAACCCTAACCCTAACCCTAACCCTAACCCTAACCCTAACCCTAACCCTAACCCTAACCCTAACCCTAACCCTAACCCTAACCCTAACCCTAACCCTAACCCTAACCCTAACCCTAACCCTAACCCTAACCCTAACCCTAACCCTAACCCTAACCCTAACCCTAACCCTAACCCTAACCCTAACCCTAACCCTAACCCTAACCCTAACCCTAACCCTAACCCTAACCCTAACCCTAACCCTAACCTAACCCTAACCCTAACCCTAACCCTAACCCTAACCCTAACCCTAACCCTAACCCTAACCCTAACCCTAACCCTAACCCTAACCCTAACCCTAACCCTAACCCTAACCCTAACCCTAACCCTAACCCTAACCCTAACCCTAACCCTAACCCTAACCCTAACCCTAACCCTAACCCTAACCCTAACCCTAACCCTAACCCTAACCCTAACCCTAACCCTAACCCTAACCCTAACCCTAACCCTAACCCTAACCCTAACCCTAACCCTAACCCTAACCCTAACCCTAACCCTAACCCTAACCCTAACCCTAACCCTAACCCTAACCCTAACCCTAACCCTAACCCTAACCCTAACCCTAACCCTAACCCTAACCCTAACCCTAACCCTAACCCTAACCCTAACCCTAACCCTAACCCTAACCCTAACCCTAACCCTAACCCTAACCCTAACCCTAACCCTAACCCTAACCCTAACCCTAACCCTAACCCTAACCCTAACCCTAACCCTAACCCTAACCCTAACCCTAACCCTAACCCTAACCCTAACCCTAACCCTAACCCTAACCCTAACCCTAACCCTAACCCTAACCCTAACCCTAACCCTAACCCTAACCCTAACCCTAACCCTAACCCTAACCCTAACCCTAACCCTAACCCTAACCCTAACCCTAACCCTAACCCTAACCCTAACCCTAACCCTAACCCTAACCCTAACCCTAACCCTAACCCTAACCCTAACCCTAACCCTAACCCTAACCCTAACCCTAACCCTAACCCTAACCCTAACCCTAACCCTAACCCTAACCCTAACCCTAACCCTAACCCTAACCCTAACCCTAACCCTAACCCTAACCCTAACCCTAACCCCTAACCCTAACCCTAACCCTAACCCTAACCCTAACCCTAACCCTAACCCTAACCCTAACCCTAACCCTAACCCTAACCCTAACCCTAACCCTAACCCTAACCCTAACCCTAACCCTAACCCTAACCCTAACCCTAACCCTAACCCTAACCCTAACCCTAACCCTAACCCTAACCCTAACCCTAACCCTAACCCTAACCCTAACCCTAACCCTAACCCTAACCCTAACCCTAACCCTAACCCTAACCCTAACCCTAACCCTAACCCTAACCCTAACCCTAACCCTAACCCTAACCCTAACCCTAACCCTAACCCTAACCCTAACCCTAACCCTAACCCTAACCCTAACCCTAACCCTAACCCTAACCCTAACCCTAACCCTAACCCTAACCCTAACCCTAACCCTAACCCTAACCCTAACCCTAACCCTAACCCTAACCCTAACCCTAACCCTAACCCTAACCCTAACCCTAACCCTAACCCTAACCCTAACCCTAACCCTAACCCTAACCCTAACCCTAACCCTAACCCTAACCCTAACCCTAACCCTAACCCTAACCCTAACCCTAACCCTAACCCTAACCCTAACCCTAACCCTAACCCTAACCCTAACCCTAACCCTAACCCTAAC
Source organism: Equus asinus (assembly GCF_041296235.1). Lineage (NCBI taxonomy): Eukaryota > Metazoa > Chordata > Mammalia > Perissodactyla > Equidae > Equus > Equus asinus. Next base: position 142,548,194 of record NC_091793.1, on the reverse strand, counting down.
CCTAACCCTAACCCTAACCCTAACCCTAACCCTAACCCTAACCCTAACCCTAACCCTAACCCTAACCCTAACCCTAACCCTAACCCTAACCCTAACCCTAACCCTAACCCTAACCCTAACCCTAACCCTAACCCTAACCCTAACCCTAACCCTAACCCTAACCCTAACCCTAACCCTAACCCTAACCCTAACCCTAACCCTAACCCTAACCCTAACCCTAACCCTAACCCTAACCCTAACCCTAACCCTAACCCTAACCCTAACCCTAACCCTAACCCTAACCCTAACCCTAACCCTAACCCTAACCCTAACCCTAACCCTAACCCTAACCCTAACCCTAACCCTAACCCTAACCCTAACCCTAACCCTAACCCTAACCCTAACCCTAACCCTAACCCTAACCCTAACCCTAACCCTAACCCTAACCCTAACCCTAACCCTAACCCTAACCCTAACCCTAACCCTAACCCTAACCCTAACCCTAACCCTAACCCTAACCCTAACCCTAACCCTAACCCTAACCCTAACCCTAACCCTAACCCTAACCCTAACCCTAACCCTAACCCTAACCCTAACCCTAACCCTAACCCTAACCCTAACCCTAACCCTAACCCTAACCCTAACCCTAACCCTAACCCTAACCCTAACCCTAACCCTAACCCTAACCCTAACCCTAACCCTAACCTAACCCTAACCCTAACCCTAACCCTAACCCTAACCCTAACCCTAACCCTAACCCTAACCCTAACCCTAACCCTAACCCTAACCCTAACCCTAACCCTAACCCTAACCCTAACCCTAACCCTAACCCTAACCCTAACCCTAACCTAACCCTAACCCTAACCCTAACCCTAACCCTAACCCTAACCCTAACCCTAACCCTAACCCTAACCCTAACCCTAACCCTAACCCTAACCCTAACCCTAACCCTAACCCTAACCCTAACCCTAACCCTAACCCTAACCCTAACCCTAACCTAACCCTAACCCTAACCCTAACCCTAACCCTAACCCTAACCCTAACCCTAACCCTAACCTAACCCTAACCCTAACCCTAACCCTAACCCTAACCCTAACCCTAACCCTAACCCTAACCCTAACCCTAACCCTAACCCTAACCCTAACCCTAACCCTAACCCTAACCCTAACCCTAACCCTAACCCTAACCCTAACCCTAACCCTAACCCTAACCCTAACCCTAACCCTAACCCTAACCCTAACCCTAACCCTAACCCTAACCCTAACCCTAACCCTAACCCTAACCCTAACCCTAACCCTAACCCTAACCCTAACCCTAACCCTAACCCTAACCCTAACCCTAACCCTAACCCTAACCCTAACCCTAACCCTAACCCTAACCCTAACCCTAACCCTAACCCTAACCCTAACCCTAACCCTAACCCTAACCCTAACCCTAACCCTAACCCTAACCCTAACCCTAACCCTAACCCTAACCCTAACCCTAACCCTAACCCTAACCCTAACCCTAACCCTAACCCTAACCCTAACCCTAACCCTAACCCTAACCCTAACCCTAACCCTAACCCTAACCCTAACCCTAACCCTAACCCTAACCCTAACCCTAACCCTAACCCTAACCCTAACCCTAACCCTAACCCTAACCCTAACCCTAACCCTAACCCTAACCCTAACCCTAACCCTAACCCTAACCCTAACCCTAACCCTAACCCTAACCCTAACCCTAACCCTAACCCTAACCCTAACCCTAACCCTAACCCTAACCCTAACCCTAACCCTAACCCTAACCCTAACCCTAACCCTAACCCTAACCCTAACCCTAACCCTAACCCTAACCCTAACCCTAACCCTAACCCTAACCCTAACCCTAACCCTAACCCTAACCCTAACCCTAACCCTAACCCTAACCCTAACCCTAACCCTAACCCTAACCCTAACCCTAACCCTAACCCTAACCCTAACCCTAACCCTAACCCTAACCCTAACCCTAACCCTAACCCTAACCCTAACCCTAACCCTAACCCTAACCCTAACCCTAACCCTAACCCTAACCCTAACCCTAACCCTAACCCTAACCCTAACCCTAACCCTAACCCTAACCCTAACCCTAACCCTAACCCTAACCCTAACCCTAACCCTAACCCTAACCCTAACCCTAACCCTAACCCTAACCCTAACCCTAACCCTAACCCTAACCCTAACCCTAACCCTAACCCTAACCCTAACCCTAACCCTAACCCTAACCCTAACCCTAACCCTAACCCTAACCCTAACCCTAACCCTAACCCTAACCCTAACCCTAACCCTAACCCTAACCCTAACCCTAACCCTAACCCTAACCCTAACCCTAACCCTAACCCTAACCCTAACCCTAACCCTAACCCTAACCCTAACCCTAACCCTAACCCTAACCCTAACCCTAACCCTAACCCTAACCCTAACCCTAACCCTAACCCTAACCCTAACCCTAACCCTAACCCTAACCCTAACCCTAACCCTAACCCTAACCCTAACCCTAACCCTAACCCTAACCCTAACCCTAACCCTAACCCTAACCCTAACCCTAACCCTAACCCTAACCCTAACCCTAACCCTAACCCTAACCCTAACCCTAACCCTAACCCTAACCCTAACCCTAACCCTAACCCTAACCCTAACCCTAACCCTAACCCTAACCCTAACCCTAACCCTAACCCTAACCCTAACCCTAACCCTAACCCTAACCCTAACCCTAACCCTAACCCTAACCCTAACCCTAACCCTAACCCTAACCCTAACCCTAACCCTAACCCTAACCCTAACCCTAACCCTAACCCTAACCCTAACCCTAACCCTAACCCTAACCCTAACCCTAACCCTAACCCTAACCCTAACCCTAACCCTAACCCTAACCCTAACCCTAACCCTAACCCTAACCCTAACCCTAACCCTAACCCTAACCCTAACCCTAACCCTAACCCTAACCCTAACCCTAACCCTAACCCTAACCCTAACCCTAACCCTAACCCTAACCCTAACCCTAACCCTAACCCTAACCCTAACCCTAACCCTAACCCTAACCCTAACCCTAACCCTAACCCTAACCCTAACCCTAACCCTAACCCTAACCCTAACCCTAACCCTAACCCTAACCCTAACCCTAACCCTAACCCTAACCCTAACCCTAACCCTAACCCTAACCCTAACCCTAACCCTAACCCTAACCCTAACCCTAACCCTAACCCTAACCCTAACCCTAACCCTAACCCTAACCCTAACCCTAACCCTAACCCTAACCCTAACCCTAACCCTAACCCTAACCCTAACCCTAACCCTAACCCTAACCCTAACCCTAACCCTAACCCTAACCCTAACCCTAACCCTAACCCTAACCCTAACCCTAACCCTAACCCTAACCCTAACCCTAACCCTAACCCTAACCCTAACCCTAACCCTAACCCTAACCCTAACCCTAACCCTAACCCTAACCCTAACCCTAACCCTAACCCTAACCCTAACCCTAACCCTAACCCTAACCCTAACCCTAACCCTAACCCTAACCCTAACCCTAACCCTAACCCTAACCCTAACCTAACCCTAACCCTAACCCTAACCCTAACCCTAACCCTAACCCTAACCCTAACCCTAACCCTAACCCTAACCCTAACCCTAACCCTAACCCTAACCCTAACCCTAACCCTAACCCTAACCCTAACCCTAACCCTAACCCTAACCCTAACCCTAACCCTAACCCTAACCCTAACCCTAACCCTAACCCTAACCCTAACCCTAACCCTAACCCTAACCCTAACCCTAACCCTAACCCTAACCCTAACCCTAACCCTAACCCTAACCCTAACCCTAACCCTAACCCTAACCCTAACCCTAACCCTAACCCTAACCCTAACCCTAACCCTAACCCTAACCCTAACCCTAACCCTAACCCTAACCCTAACCCTAACCCTAACCCTAACCCTAACCCTAACCCTAACCCTAACCCTAACCCTAACCCTAACCCTAACCCTAACCCTAACCCTAACCCTAACCCTAACCCTAACCCTAACCCTAACCCTAACCCTAACCCTAACCCTAACCCTAACCCTAACCCTAACCCTAACCCTAACCCTAACCCTAACCCTAACCCTAACCCTAACCCTAACCCTAACCCTAACCCTAACCCTAACCCTAACCCTAACCCTAACCCTAACCCTAACCCTAACCCTAACCCTAACCCTAACCCTAACCCTAACCCTAACCCTAACCCTAACCCTAACCCTAACCCTAACCCTAACCCTAACCCTAACCCTAACCCTAACCCTAACCCTAACCCTAACCCTAACCCTAACCCTAACCCTAACCCTAACCCTAACCCTAACCCTAACCCTAACCCTAACCCTAACCCTAACCCTAACCCTAACCCTAACCCTAACCCTAACCCTAACCCTAACCCTAACCCTAACCCTAACCCTAACCCTAACCCTAACCCTAACCCTAACCCTAACCCTAACCCTAACCCTAACCCTAACCCTAACCCTAACCCTAACCCTAACCCTAACCCTAACCCTAACCCTAACCCTAACCCTAACCCTAACCCTAACCCTAACCCTAACCCTAACCCTAACCCTAACCCTAACCCTAACCCTAACCCTACCCTAACCCTAACCCTAACCCTAACCCTAACCCTAACCCTAACCCTAACCCTAACCCTAACCCTAACCCTAACCCTAACCCTAACCCTAACCCTAACCCTAACCCTAACCCTAACCCTAACCCTAACCCTAACCCTAACCCTAACCCTAACCCTAACCCTAACCCTAACCCTAACCCTAACCCTAACCCTAACCCTAACCCTAACCCTAACCCTAACCCTAACCCTAACCCTAACCCTAACCCTAACCCTAACCCTAACCCTAACCCTAACCCTAACCCTAACCCTAACCCTAACCCTAACCCTAACCCTAACCCTAACCCTAACCCTAACCCTAACCCTAACCCTAACCCTAACCCTAACCCTAACCCTAACCCTAACCCTAACCCTAACCCTAACCCTAACCCTAACCCTAACCCTAACCCTAACCCTAACCCTAACCCTAACCCTAACCCTAACCCTAACCCTAACCCTAACCCTAACCCTAACCCTAACCCTAACCCTAACCCTAACCCTAACCCTAACCCTAACCCTAACCCTAACCCTAACCCTAACCCTAACCCTAACCCTAACCCTAACCCTAACCCTAACCCTAACCCTAACCCTAACCCTAACCCTAACCCTAACCCTAACCCTAACCCTAACCCTAACCCTAACCCTAACCCTAACCCTAACCCTAACCCTAACCCTAACCCTAACCCTAACCCTAACCCTAACCCTAACCCTAACCCTAACCCTAACCCTAACCCTAACCCTAACCCTAACCCTAACCCTAACCCTAACCCTAACCCTAACCCTAACCCTAACCCTAACCCTAACCCTAACCCTAACCCTAACCCTAACCCTAACCCTAACCCTAACCCTAACCCTAACCCTAACCCTAACCCTAACCCTAACCCTAACCCTAACCCTAACCCTAACCCTAACCCTAACCCTAACCCTAACCCTAACCCTAACCCTAACCCTAACCCTAACCCTAACCCTAACCCTAACCCTAACCCTAACCCTAACCCTAACCCTAACCCTAACCCTAACCCTAACCCTAACCCTAACCCTAACCCTAACCCTAACCCTAACCCTAACCCTAACCCTAACCCTAACCCTAACCCTAACCCTAACCCTAACCCTAACCCTAACCCTAACCCTAACCCTAACCCTAACCCTAACCCTAACCCTAACCCTAACCCTAACCCTAACCCTAACCCTAACCCTAACCCTAACCCTAACCCTAACCCTAACCCTAACCCTAACCCTAACCCTAACCCTAACCCTAACCCTAACCCTAACCCTAACCCTAACCCTAACCCTAACCCTAACCCTAACCCTAACCCTAACCCTAACCCTAACCCTAACCCTAACCCTAACCCTAACCCTAACCCTAACCCTAACCCTAACCCTAACCCTAACCCTAACCCTAACCCTAACCCTAACCCTAACCCTAACCCTAACCCTAACCCTAACCCTAACCCTAACCCTAACCCTAACCCTAACCTAACCCTAACCCTAACCCTAACCCTAACCCTAACCCTAACCCTAACCCTAACCCTAACCCTAACCCTAACCCTAACCCTAACCCTAACCCTAACCCTAACCCTAACCCTAACCCTAACCCTAACCCTAACCCTAACCCTAACCCTAACCCTAACCCTAACCCTAACCCTAACCCTAACCCTAACCCTAACCCTAACCCTAACCCTAACCCTAACCCTAACCCTAACCCTAACCCTAACCCTAACCCTAACCCTAACCCTAACCCTAACCCTAACCCTAACCCTAACCCTAACCCTAACCCTAACCCTAACCCTAACCCTAACCCTAACCCTAACCCTAACCCTAACCCTAACCCTAACCCTAACCCTAACCCTAACCCTAACCCTAACCCTAACCCTAACCCTAACCCTAACCCTAACCCTAACCCTAACCCTAACCCTAACCCTAACCCTAACCCTAACCCTAACCCTAACCCTAACCCTAACCCTAACCCTAACCCTAACCCTAACCCTAACCCTAACCCTAACCCTAACCCTAACCCTAACCCTAACCCTAACCCTAACCCTAACCCTAACCCTAACCCTAACCCTAACCCTAACCCTAACCCTAACCCTAACCCTAACCCTAACCCTAACCCTAACCCTAACCCTAACCCTAACCCTAACCCTAACCCTAACCCTAACCCTAACCCTAACCCTAACCCTAACCCTAACCCTAACCCTAACCCTAACCTAACCCTAACCCTAACCCTAACCCTAACCCTAACCCTAACCCTAACCCTAACCCTAACCCTAACCCTAACCCTAACCCTAACCCTAACCCTAACCCTAACCCTAACCCTAACCCTAACCCTAACCCTAACCCTAACCCTAACCCTAACCCTAACCCTAACCCTAACCCTAACCCTAACCCTAACCCTAACCCTAACCCTAACCCTAACCCTAACCCTAACCCTAACCCTAACCCTAACCCTAACCCTAACCCTAACCCTAACCCTAACCCTAACCCTAACCCTAACCCTAACCCTAACCCTAACCCTAACCCTAACCCTAACCCTAACCCTAACCCTAACCCTAACCCTAACCCTAACCCTAACCCTAACCCTAACCCTAACCCTAACCCTAACCCTAACCCTAACCCTAACCCTAACCCTAACCCTAACCCTAACCCTAACCCTAACCCTAACCCTAACCCTAACCCTAACCCTAACCCTAACCCTAACCCTAACCCTAACCCTAACCCTAACCCTAACCCTAACCCTAACCCTAACCCTAACCCTAACCCTAACCCTAACCCTAACCCTAACCCTAACCCTAACCCTAACCCTAACCCTAACCCTAACCCTAACCCTAACCCTAACCCTAACCCTAACCCTAACCCTAACCCTAACCCTAACCCTAACCCTAACCCTAACCCTAACCCTAACCCTAACCCTAACCCTAACCCTAACCCTAACCCTAACCCTAACCCTAACCCTAACCCTAACCCTAACCCTAACCCTAACCCTAACCCTAACCCTAACCCTAACCCTAACCCTAACCCTAACCCTAACCCTAACCCTAACCCTAACCCTAACCCTAACCCTAACCCTAACCCTAACCCTAACCCTAACCCTAACCCTAACCCTAACCCTAACCCTAACCCTAACCCTAACCCTAACCCTAACCCTAACCCTAACCCTAACCCTAACCCTAACCCTAACCCTAACCCTAACCCTAACCCTAACCCTAACCCTAACCCTAACCCTAACCCTAACCCTAACCCTAACCCTAACCCTAACCCTAACCCTAACCCTAACCCTAACCCTAACCCTAACCCTAACCCTAACCCTAACCCTAACCCTAACCCTAACCCTAACCCTAACCCTAACCCTAACCCTAACCCTAACCCTAACCCTAACCCTAACCCTAACCCTAACCCTAACCCTAACCCTAACCCTAACCCTAACCCTAACCCTAACCCTAACCCTAACCCTAACCCTAACCCTAACCCTAACCCTAACCCTAACCCTAACCCTAACCCTAACCCTAACCCTAACCCTAACCCTAACCCTAACCCTAACCCTAACCCTAACCCTAACCCTAACCCTAACCCTAACCCTAACCCTAACCCTAACCCTAACCCTAACCCTAACCCTAACCCTAACCCTAACCCTAACCCTAACCCTAACCCTAACCCTAACCCTAACCCTAACCCTAACCCTAACCCTAACCCTAACCCTAACCCTAACCCTAACCCTAACCCTAACCCTAACCCTAACCCTAACCCTAACCCTAACCCTAACCCTAACCCTAACCCTAACCCTAACCCTAACCCTAACCCTAACCCTAACCCTAACCCTAACCCTAACCCTAACCCTAACCCTAACCCTAACCCTAACCCTAACCCTAACCCTAACCCTAACCCTAACCCTAACCCTAACCCTAACCCTAACCCTAACCCTAACCCTAACCCTAACCCTAACCCTAACCCTAACCCTAACCCTAACCCTAACCCTAACCCTAACCCTAACCCTAACCCTAACCCTAACCCTAACCCTAACCCTAACCCTAACCCTAACCCTAACCCTAACCCTAACCCTAACCCTAACCCTAACCCTAACCCTAACCCTAACCCTAACCCTAACCCTAACCCTAACCCTAACCCTAACCCTAACCCTAACCCTAACCCTAACCCTAACCCTAACCCTAACCCTAACCCTAACCCTAACCCTAACCCTAACCCTAACCCTAACCCTAACCCTAACCCTAACCCTAACCCTAACCCTAACCCTAACCCTAACCCTAACCCTAACCCTAACCCTAACCCTAACCCTAACCCTAACCCTAACCCTAACCCTAACCCTAACCCTAACCCTAACCCTAACCCTAACCCTAACCCTAACCCTAACCCTAACCCTAACCCTAACCCTAACCCTAACCCTAACCCTAACCCTAACCCTAACCCTAACCCTAACCCTAACCCTAACCCTAACCCTAACCCTAACCCTAACCCTAACCCTAACCCTAACCCTAACCCTAACCCTAACCCTAACCCTAACCCTAACCCTAACCCTAACCCTAACCCTAACCCTAACCCTAACCCTAACCCTAACCCTAACCCTAACCCTAACCCTAACCCTAACCCTAACCCTAACCCTAACCCTAACCCTAACCCTAACCCTAACCCTAACCCTAACCCTAACCCTAACCCTAACCCTAACCCTAACCCTAACCCTAACCCTAACCCTAACCCTAACCCTAACCCTAACCCTAACCCTAACCCTAACCCTAACCCTAACCCTAACCCTAACCCTAACCCTAACCCTAACCCTAACCCTAACCCTAACCCTAACCCTAACCCTAACCCTAACCCTAACCCTAACCCTAACCCTAACCCTAACCCTAACCCTAACCCTAACCCTAACCCTAACCCTAACCCTAACCCTAACCCTAACCCTAACCCTAACCCTAACCCTAACCCTAACCCTAACCCTAACCCTAACCCTAACCCTAACCCTAACCCTAACCCTAACCCTAACCCTAACCCTAACCCTAACCCTAACCCTAACCCTAACCCTAACCCTAACCCTAACCCTAACCCTAACCCTAACCCTAACCCTAACCCTAACCCTAACCCTAACCCTAACCCTAACCCTAACCCTAACCCTAACCCTAACCCTAACCCTAACCCTAACCCTAACCCTAACCCTAACCCCTAACCCTAACCCTAACCCTAACCCTAACCCTAACCCTAACCCTAACCCTAACCCTAACCCTAACCCTAACCCTAACCCTAACCCTAACCCTAACCCTAACCCTAACCCTAACCCTAACCCTAACCCTAACCCTAACCCTAACCCTAACCCTAACCCTAACCCTAACCCTAACCCTAACCCTAACCCTAACCCTAACCCTAACCCTAACCCTAACCCTAACCCTAACCCTAACCCTAACCCTAACCCTAACCCTAACCCTAACCCTAACCCTAACCCTAACCCTAACCCTAACCCTAACCCTAACCCTAACCCTAACCCTAACCCTAACCCTAACCCTAACCCTAACCCTAACCCTAACCCTAACCCTAACCCTAACCCTAACCCTAACCCTAACCCTAACCCTAACCCTAACCCTAACCCTAACCCTAACCCTAACCCTAACCCTAACCCTAACCCTAACCCTAACCCTAACCCTAACCCTAACCCTAACCCTAACCCTAACCCTAACCCTAACCCTAACCCTAACCCTAACCCTAACCCTAACCCTAACCCTAACCCTAACCCTAACCCTAACCCTAACCCTAACCCTAACCCTAACCCTAACCCTAACCCTAACCCTAACCCTAACCCTAACCCTAACCCTAACCCTAACCCTAACCCTAACCCTAACCCTAACCCTAACCCTAACCCTAACCCTAACCCTAACCCTAACCCTAACCCTAACCCTAACCCTAACCCTAACCCTAACCCTAACCCTAACCCTAACCCTAACCCTAACCCTAACCCTAACCCTAACCCTAACCCTAACCCTAACCCTAACCCTAACCCTAACCCTAACCCTAACCCTAACCCTAACCCTAACCCTAACCCTAACCCTAACCCTAACCCTAACCCTAACCCT
>NC_091793.1:142482500-142532500 GCF_041296235.1 Equus asinus | reverse complement strand
AAAAAAGTAGAATTCATGATTTTTGTTTTTCCCCAAAGTTGTTCCCCCTTGTCAAGCTTAATTGAAAATCTAGAAAGAATGAGGTAAAATAAAGTCTCCTAAAGGACAAAGGGACAAGGTGGTATGGGCCTTCAGGCCACCTGCACGTATGCACACGCTTCCTAATTAGGGCAGAGTCCTGATGAAGCCCATCAGAATATGTCATGTGCATTCTTTATTTAGTTGTTTTTCTTGAAACACTGTCTGAAAGTATTATCCATGGAAATTTGGAAAATTATATTCACAACCTATGCAAAGCACATATGAAGGGCTGAAGAAGCAAATTCTGTTTTGCTCACTCTACTTGTGTGAAATGGGTCAGACTTCTCAGTAGGCTTGACCCGTCTAGAAACGCTGGCCTGGGGGACACGTGGTGGCCTAGGGGCAAAGTGGCAGAGGGAGCTTTCAGTGGGCAGCGCAGTACTTGAGGGCTCTATGGTCACCTGGGGTGGGGTCAAATTCAAACCTGCTTTAGTGAATAAAGTTTTGTAAATACATCTTTGTGACCAAAGTTTTACAGCTGCTTCCTTTAGTTTCCACATTTTTTATGGCTGCTGTCACCCTACGACAGCAGTGCTGCATAGCCGCAACAGAGACTGCGGCCAGCAAAGCCAAAAATATTTATTATCTGACCCTTTAGAGAAAAGGTTTGAGGACCCCTCTTCTCAGGTCAGAAAGTTTCACTGAGTTTTGGTTTTTCTCCCCTTGGGGTATCCCATAATGCTTCTTTTTTGTGATATGAAGGAAACATTTTTCAAAAAACAGAAAGCTTTTGAGGCAGGTGGACCATGGCCCCTACAAGAGCACCATCCTTAATAGCTTCAGTAGCTTCAATATTCTGAGTAATTTTCTGAGCCTCTCTAAGCCTTGGTTCCCTGTGTGAAATGAGACTGACAGTCACTGTTTTGCAGGTCTCTTGTGAAGACGAAATGAAACAGTCTGTGAAAAGTGCTAGAACGGAGTGGGGGGGACTGGAATTGGCCACTCCAAGATACATCTCTTGGACATGAGGATTATTTGGGGCTGGTGACTTTTAAAAACTGCAGACATGAGAGAAACTCTGAAAAGCAGAATTCACTTATGTTTATAAGTGAATTCCATCTGTAAATGTGTCTCCATCTCTGCACCAGGAAGAAAGGAGGGTGACCTTATCCCTAGAAACTCTCATCAATGCGGAAGGCAAGGACTTAAGTCTGCATAATAACCTTACTCTTGTTTACTGTGCTTTTCTGGCAATCTCCTATAACTGACTCTCCCGACCCCCAACACCTTCCTTTGTCTTTAGCAAGGTGAGAGCTTCCGCCATTTTGAGGAGTTGCTCAGTTTTCCTGGGTCTCTCCCATTTACACATGTTATAAAGCTTTATTTAACTTTCTCCTGTTATTCTGTCTCATGTCAATTTGACTCATTGTCCAGCCAGAAGGACCCAGAGTGGGTAGAGGAAATGTCTTCCTCCCCTACAGCAGCCTCATGGGGCATGAACACACGTAAATTCTCCCCTTAGCTGATATAATCCCACCACCCGTTCCAGATGCACCAAACCCCCATGACTCTGAATCTCATGACAAATCCCTGTTTTTTGATGACACATGCTTTTTTTTTTGCTGTGAATTTCTAAATGTTTGCAATGCCTAAGGCAACATTAGTGACACAGAGATGCAGATTCTTTCCCACAGTGTGGCTGGGAGGCCCTAATGAGCTGGGGAGTGTTTTGACTACTAGCATTTCTGGAAATGTTCAAAGGGAAGGCGTTATTTCCTCAGGGCCAAACCTGATGAATAAGGTCATGGGTTTGCGATCACATGGGGATGGATTTTTCTCTGCTTCCTGAGGTTCCTGGGTTCCTGGGTTATTACTATTTTTTATTGAGGCACATATTTTGTATATATCGCAAAAGAATCACCACATAAGTCTGGTTAACATCCGTCACCCACATAGTTACAAATGTTTTTCCTGTGAGTGGCGTGAACCTGCAGAGCCCTCGTCCCCTCTCCTTGCTGCGGCTCGCCCTGCCCTCCAAGGGCTTCCACACATGGCTGCGGCCACACTCGGGCCATGGCCCTGGCCGGAAGACTTTCCCCTGAACAAGAAACCTAGTTAACCTTGGAACCCTAGTCAGCCCTCTGCATACAACTGTTGTGGGCGGGTCTGGGATGGATGCCATGACAAAATGAGCAGGAAACAGAGATGATGCTCCTGCAAAATACTACAAAAAGAGAAGATATAGTGATAACCAGAACATTTCAGCAGATAAGAATGTCTGTGACAACACACACACAAAGAAAACTGAATATACTACTCAAATCTAAATATTGACAAATGAGAAATTGCAGACATGAAAAATTGAATCAAAATTTTTAAAATTTAGAACATAAATGAACTAAAATATCATTTTCTTTTTGCTAATACTCTTGCTCAGTTTTTAAGAGTTGGGAAACAGAGATAAATCTTGGGTAAGCATCTCGAGGGAGATAACTTTTCACAGCTGTGTTCTGCTTCAATGATCCCCACAGTGATGCCGACTTTCCTGTTTCACAGAAGAGTTACAGATGGGCCACTGCCCGGAAAGTCACCTTAGACACTAGCACATCCAAGACTGAGCGGAATTTCTGCCCAAGAACTAAAAAGTTAGAATAAAGTCTTCTGTTCTGAGCTAGGCATTACCCTTCAGCAAAAATTAATTGGACTAAATTCACTAAAGATGTCTCAGGCTAGTGAAGCAATGGTTGAAGACATTAGAAACTTCTAGCACACAGAAAAAGCAATGCAGCGACATCACAGCTGCATTGAAATGTTTTAAGGAATACCATTGTTACTATGTATAAGTGCAGAATTGAAGACATGAGCAGAAACCAAGCAGACTGATTTCAGCTCACAGTAGAGCTTCTAACAAGTCAGGTTGCCCAGAGCTGGTGCGGCTTACCTCACAGCAGAGTGAGTTCTCTTTCAGTAGAGAGAAATAACGATGCTGTGTTTCCACAATCAGCATGAAAGGACAGATGGGATGTAAGTGTCTGACGGATGGTTAGATTACAGGACCTTTAAGAACTCATTCCACCCTGAGATGCTAGGATTCCAAAAAATAATTAACCCACGCAAACATTTGAACTGCTCTGTGCTGGTTCTACAGAAAGGAGGAAATTAATCCTAATCCTCAGGAGACATCTAACTCCAGGAATCTACACAGACACAAGCTTCCAGTGGACAGCTGGAGCCAAGCACAAGACACAAGGCAGCTCCACTGCGTACAGAGTTTAGAGTAATTCATTTCAGAGAGTAAGGCTCTCTGTGAGCAGAATACTCTGAGAATTGTGAATTCAGGGCAAAGGTTGGAAATTTGGGAGAAACAACTACACTTCTGCTCAGGAAGGAACAAAATGTCATGATTCCAGGGTCAGAAAGTACTTTGGTGACCCTTAGCTTTGGAAAGATTTTGGTCTCCCCCAATTAACAGTCCCCATCTCATGATCTCTATATTTATAGGTGAAGTTCAAATACAATTTTGTTCCTTAAAATATGTAAACATACATATGTGCTAAAAATTAAGAGGTTCATTTTTTAGATTTTCCAACTGCAAAACTCTGGACAACTTCATCAAATTTGAATTTTTCTGGTGTGTGTTTGTGTGTACGTCCCTTATTAGCAGCTTCCTTAAGCACCCATGTGATTCCCTGAGGTTTTGTAGGAGAAAGGATAAGTATTAATTATTTAAAATAATTTTTAAACATACTTCTGTGCATCAGTCTACTTTTTCTGGCTTACAGAAAACAAAGTTTATGGGCCGGCCTGGTGGTGCAGCGGCTAAGTGGGAATGTTCCACTTCAGCAGCCTGGGGTTCGCAAGTTCGCATCCCGGGTGCAGACACGGCACCACTTGGCACACCATGCTCAGGTAGGCATCCCCATATAAAGTAGAGGAAGATGGGCACGATGTTAGCTCAGGGCCAGTCTTCCTCAGCAAAAAGAGGAGGATTGGCAGCAGTTAGCTCAGGGCTAATCTTCCTCAAAAAAAAACCCAAAAAACAAAGTTTATCTCAGTGCAAGGGATGCAAACTCAGGTCCATAGTGGTCAATACAAAGCATCAATGCATGATGGGGGCCAGCTGTAGGTCAGCAGACGCTGAGCTGCCTATGCTGCCAAGCACCTGCCTAGTGACCTTGCCTTTCACACACTGTAGGGCCTATAAGACCAAACAAAACACCTGTGGAGGCTGGTTGACCTAAGGGTCACTGGTTTACAATGGAAGGTTTCTAATATTCAGTCCTTCCATAAATAAAATGAGGAACTGCCCAGCAAGAAAAGTTGGGCAAGGCTCACAAAGGTGGAGGAATAGCAAAAAATCCTCAACAAAAATGGCTGAAAATTGAGAGGCTGAACAAGCTGCTGCTGCTTTCTCCATTGAGCTGCCCCAGCAGCTCGTGCCACATACTCTGGACTGGACAGCGGCGGTCTTGGAGCACTGAAGCAGAAAAGATGTGGCGATGTGCCGAAGGGAGAGCTCCACATTGAGGGCCTCACCTTTACAGATGCTGCTGGAACCAAACAGCCCAAATGAGCCTAAGTTCACATGCCAGGCACCTCTGGGAGTCTGCAGCAGAACCAGACTGGAACCCAGCGACATGTATCAGAACAGCTTACTATTTGATATTAGAGACTGGAATATACACATACTCTTCCTTTTGTTTCTACCAAAAAGAAATTCACTCCAGGTGAGTAAGTGTCTGTGAAAATCACTCATCAACATGGGTCCCCTTCATTTTGGTCACCCAGAAGACAGCCTCCCTACTGGCAGCTGCTTGGCATTAGAACTTCATTTGCCTTGGCAACAGGACCAAGACGCTGTTAGATAAGAAGCAGGTGGCAATTTTGGTGAATGCTGGAA
The DNA here is from genome assembly GCF_041296235.1 of Equus asinus. Classification (NCBI taxonomy): domain Eukaryota; kingdom Metazoa; phylum Chordata; class Mammalia; order Perissodactyla; family Equidae; genus Equus; species Equus asinus. The sequence continues at coordinate 142,527,579 of NC_091793.1, read as the reverse complement.
AACAGGGAGATGCCTTTTTTTTTTCGTTTTGTTTTTGATTTTTTCTTAGTTGCTTTTGATTTGTTCGAGAAATATTACACAGACATTTCAGGCAGTTACAGGTGACTCTGGCATAGCTTTAACCCGACTTCCAAACGCTTCTGTGGTCTCTCAGTCAAATTATTCAGTCTAATCCTGGTGAGATTTTCAGCCATATTAAATTTACATCAGTGTGCTCTCCATCATCTTCCTTGCATAAATAAATGGTGTGTTTTATCACAGAACCTGATTTGATTAAGTGTTGTTCTTCCTTTACTTCCATTATTAGTTGCAGAATTGCAAGGTATTAAAAAAAAGGCTTTTTGGTTTATTGTATATGTCCCAACTTAATTGAGCTATCTCTTTTTCCAATTCATAATAAAGGTGTCTTTTAGTGTCATTGATTAATATCCATTAGATTTTCCTACACCATATACCAGTAAGTGACGTTATGAGATTTGTACCTAAACTTTTAGGCACTATTGTCTCAAGGTATGTAAATTTTCTGAGAATGAAGCTGTTGCCATTACCTAGGGCTGTTATTTCTAGTTGCTACTGCTCATTCATTAGTTCTCCTCTGAAGGATTTAATTCTCTGAGAAATTACATTATGTTTATTTCTAAGGAATGTGTAAAACATTTAAAACCAGAATTGTTGTTTTGATTTAATTAAAGCCTACTTAATTTTGATCAAATTTGATGAACCAAAAAGGCTACTGACCTTCAAATATGGATTTGGGATGATTTTATATGAATTTTTTAACCCAAGAAACTGTCTTGACACCTGGAATGCTTCTATCACCAGCCAGTCAATAACGTAAGAAGCCAAAATAGCTTCAGAACTAATGACCCACATTAGACTCAAAATGCGTCAGATAAAAGTACTCAAAGCTAAGGAATATTTTAAAAATTTGTTTCATAAAACAACAAAACATCCTCTCTATTGGTAATGTGGTCAGCGGTCAGGCTTCCTACCTGAGAATGATGGGTTTTAGGACTGAAACTAGCAAATCAAAGATGGAAAAGCGGAGTGGGCTGCACACATTCTGCAGGGACCTCAGGGGAGATGGAAGCCACGGTCTCTGCTGTGGGGCCCGGGTTGGGCACCCCTGTCGCTCGGGGACGTTGCAGCTGTGTGCGGGGCTCTCCTTCCACTCTGCTCCCCAGACCCCACACGATCGCCAGGACTTCACAGATAATTGAGACAGCACGTTTAATGTCCTCCAAACACTTTTAACAAAATGTTTGCCGCCTCTCCATTTATATTTATGTATTTATAAGTGAGTTTACTTATATATTATATATTATTATATATTATATATATTAATTTAATTTGTTGCACTGTTGTTTGCTTTTCAAATGGAGAGCATCCGAAACTCAACGTTTCAAGCTGAAAGAGATCTCAAAGATAATCTAACCCAGCCCCAGCATTTCATTAAGGAGAAACCTGAAGCCTAGGAGGGTGACGTGACTTTTCCAACGTCTCACCATTAGAAGCAGAACTGGACTAGTGATCAGCACTGACCTATTCCCTGTTTGGTGTGGTTTGTAACATCACAAACTCAGACACAGAAACTGCCATTTTGGATATCACTATTTAAGAAAAGAAAACCCAGAGAAGCCCCTCTGTGGGCACAGAGTGTGTGGTGGCATGCTCTACATGACTTTTCATTAACTTCTCCAGTGGAGTATAGCCAGGGGCTTACTTCTGTTTTCCCTCACTCCTGAAAAACTTTAGAAATGCCAGAAACATGTTGTTGCCATAAAGTATATGAGGCCTAATTCTCAAAAACCTCATATCATAAATAGCAAATGTGTAAACTTCATATGGATCCTGTGACTGTCCTAAGAACGTGCCTTGCAGACCACCAACTATTGAAGAAGTCATTAGCCAAGGGCCCATCAGCTACCCTCGGAAACGTGTCACCACTTTCTGTGGAAACTGAGTGCAGCAGGTATGCTCAGGCAGGCCCATTCATGGGAGACAGGACTCCTCTGACGACTGAATTTGGCTCAAGGATTCCCCATGGTCTTGCTGAACCTTCCTCAGACTACATGTCAGCGTGTAGGTTACGTGCTAGTATGGGGTGCTTCCACCCAATCTTCCCCCTCTATCTCCTTCACTTGGGGCCAGACTTGCGTCACAGTCTGACAGTTATCCTGGTCTATATTCAGCTCCTTCTTCACCTTGTTTCCCACAGGAACTTCCTCTAACGGAATCTTTGCACATTTGACTTTCCTGGCTAGAGAGTTTTAATAATCCTCTCCTCTAGAAAAAGACCATTCAATCACTTGACTGTTGTTTAGCTTTGTTCTTCCTCTTCTTTCTAGTTTTTACATCTATCAGTTGTAACCAGATAGCAACATCTATCCCATTACAGCCCAATGGCCTTCCTGTCCACAACTAACATACCTCTGCTGTACAGTCCTGTGCTGCATAATGACATTTCAGTCAGTGATGGACCACATACATGATGTTGGTCCCACAAGGTTAGCACCACTTAGCCTAAGTGTGTATAGGCTGTAGCATCTAGGTTTGCGTAGTACACTCTATGATGTTCACACAGTGATGAAATCGCCTAACGATGCCTTTCTCAGAAAGTGTCCCATCATTAAGCAATGCATGACTGTATTTACATCATTAGATCTTAATTTCGCTACAAAAATCTGCTTTCCTAGTGGGTTCTTGGTAGGCTGTCCATCTACCTATAAGATGGAATTAGAAGACTTTTAATGAAAGCAGAGGGAAATATTTTTAGGCCGTTCCAAACTAGCAGCTATCTTCAGCCATAATTTAGAAAAAGCAACCGCATTTGATGAACAGGAGACTTAAACAGATCCATCTGCATAGACATTTGGATTTAAAAGTATAATACAAATCTTGAAAGTCAAACAATATGAACAGTGTACAGTGTAAGGAGCTTGGAAACGTTAAAAATATTGTATGAATACAAAGCTTTATTATTTACTGAATCACAGAAACAGGAGTCTCTAAAAGTAGGAAAGAAATGTGTTACAATTATTGCCTGCTTGGTGGTTACCTAGAGGTGGCCACTGGAGGAGTCATCAGAGAAATAAAATCACTGGGGTCCAGGAAAAAATAGAAATGAGAAGTAATGAGCAGGCTGGGCAACATCAGAACAACCACAGGGGGAAGATAATGGTGCTAACACGTAATCCCCTAAGCTATTTCTTGGAAAAACAGAACATAAAAGACTCACCTGTGAGACTGAGGGAGGTGCATAATGTCAACAGCCTGTTATCAAATGTGGGGAAAACAATCTCATTTACACTTGCATCAAAAAGAATAAAATACCTAGGAATAAATTTAACTGAGGAGGTGAAAGAGCTGTATATTGAAAACTATAAGATATTAATGAAAGAAATGGAAGATGACACAAATAAACGGAAAGATATTCTGTGCTCATGGATTGGAAGCATTAATATGGTTAAAATGTTCATACTATGCAAAGCAATATATAGACTCAGTTCAATCCCTGTCAAAATTCCAATGGTATTTTACACAGAAATAGAACAAACAGTCCTAAAATTTGTATGGAACCACATAAGATCTCAATAGCCAAAGCAATCATGAGGGAGAAGAGCAAAGCTGGAGGCATCACACTCTCTGATTCCAAACCATATTACAAGCTGTAGTGGTCAAAACAGTATGGCATTGGCATAAAAATAAACACAGAGAGCAATAGAACAGACTAGAGAGCCCAGAAATAAACCCACATCTATATGGTCAATGAATTTATGACAAAGGAACCGAGAACATACAATAGACGAAGGACAGTCTCTTCAATAAATGGTGTTGGGAAAACTGGACAGCCACATGCAAAAGAATGAAACTAGACCACTACCTTACACCATACACAAAATTGACTCAAATGGATTAAACTTGAATGTAAGACCTGAAACCATAAAACTCCTAAAAGAAAACATAAGCAGTAAACTCCTTGACTGTGGTCTTGGTTATAATTGTTTGGATTTTACTCCAAAAGCAAAAAACAACAAAAGCAAAAATCAACAAGTGAGACTATATCAAACTAAAAAGCTTCTGCACAGAAAAGGAAACCATCAACAAAACAAAAAGGCAACTTACTGAATGGGAGAAAATACTTTCAAATCATATATTTGATAATATCCAAAATATACAAAGAAATCATACAACTCAACAGCAAAAAACAAAGAATCTGATTAAAAAATGGGCAGATTATCTGAACAGACGTTTTTCCAAAGAAGACATACAGATGGCCAACAGGTACATGAAAATATGCTCAACATCATTAATCATCAGAAAAATGCAAATTGAAACTACAGTAAGCTATCACCTTACAGCTGTCAGAATGGCTATTATAAAAAAGACAAGAAGTAACAAGTGTTGGCAAAGATGTGAAGAAAAGGGAACCCTTATGCACTGTTGGTAGGAATGTAAATTGGTGCAACTTCTACGGAGCACAATATGGAGGTTCCTCAAAAAATTAAAAATAGAACTGCCAGATGGTCCAGCAATTCTACTTCTGCCTATTTATCTGAAGAAAATGAAAACACTAATTCAAAAAGATACATGCGTGCCCATGTTCATTGCAGCATTATTTATAATAGCCAAGTTACGGAAACAACCTAAGTGTCCATTGATGGATGAATAGATTAAAAAATTGTGGTATATATGCAATAGAATATTATTCAGCCATAAAAAATAAAGAAATATTACCATTTGAGATGATATCAATGGCATTATGCTAAGTGAAGGAAGTCAGACAGAGAAAGACAAATACCATATGATCTCACTTATATGTGGAAACTAACCAAAAAAGAAAAAGAAAAACACAAGCTCATAGATACAGAGAACAGATTGGCAGCTTCAAGAGACAAGGGATGGGGGGCAGGAGAAATGGGTGAATTTTTTTTTTTTGGTTTAAATAAATTGAATGAAAATTTTAAAAAAACACACACAGGGAAAGTAGTCTTCTGTAGCCCCAGCTTTCTGCCTTAGACTGAAAACCTCAGTGGCATCAGGTTGCTGTGCATTGCCTTTGCGTGAGATGCTCTATAATTTAGAGCTCATTACACCCATAGGATAATAACTGACGCTGAATCAAAGGAAACAAAGCAGTTATCAAAGGGAGGAAACACTACCCCACAGGCATCAATTCCCAAATCTGTTCACCTTCACAGAGGAGAGAGGACATTCTCACTTTTCATGGCCACTTGGATTCTCCACTGATCTGACTCGTCCCCTTGTTCACTCAACAACCAGGTTCAATCTACAGGAGCTCAGCTACCCTAGTTTTCTCTTCAGGAAAATTCTCTTAGGAATAGAAGAGATTTTTTGTGTGTGATTTTTCTATGAACATAAAAGCTAGTATAGGTCAAAGATATAAGTAATAATAAGCCAATACTACTAGACACTGCTTTAAAGTCTTTATTTGTATTTACTTGTATGTACTTCACAGTAAGCCTTTAAGATATTATCATTATAACCCTGGTAGAAGCAAAAACTGACGCATGCGGAGGTTAAGGAGTTTAATTCAAATCACACATTTTGATCACGCAGAAGCGCGTCCTACGTGGCCTTCACAGATAGAGTCAGACTGAGCAGTCTGATTCCAGATCCCACACCCTTTCCTCCCGGGCCCTCAGCTCTGTGCTTTCTCAGCATCATCACTTCTCAAAATACCCCTTTGCTCTAAATTGCTTTTCAAGATCTCTTTCAAAGTGCTGCTTCCCACCTACTCTCAAATAGTCTGTTTTCTCTGGTCACCCAAAAATGTCCATTTGAACCCATCACCTCTTTGTAGGCTCTTTCCTTCCAGTGTAAATTCACTCAGACGTCCTTTCACCGGCCGGGTCGACTCTTTACCCCTCCCCACCCATCTCTTTCTGACAGGTCCTGCCCACTCTCTCCTTGAATCTCCCACCAACACCCATATAGCTTCCTCTGTCTAGACCGTCTGTGACCTGCTCACCAAATCCAAGGGATTTGTCCTTGAATTAGCTCCCAGCAGCATTTGACACTACGCCTTCCTCACCACACTTGACTCGTCATCCAGAAAGGACATAAGCTGTCCTTTCCTGGATTTTTTTTTCTGTCTTTCTAAATTTAGTTTTCCTGTTTTCTTTTCCACTCCCTTACTGTGGGTATTTTCAAATGCTCTCTCCTTGGCTCTGGGCATTTCTTTCTATAGTTTCTCTTTCTCTGCATGTTCTCCTGACTTGATCACCCCAAATCTACATCTCCACAAGATGTAACTAAACCAGTTACAAAGCAACTAAGTCAGCATCGTTGGGTAGGGCTTGAGCATCATATATTTTAAAAGTTCCCCAAGTGATTGTAATAGATAAGCAGGATTAACACTGACAAAAGTCTTCATACTGAGATTTTAAATAAATTTTATTGTTGAGAAAAAAGTCATTACATGATTTCTACTGTAATCATCAATTGTAACCAGCACTGGAACACAGGGCTAAAGAGCTTCTGTGGTAGGGTGTCTCTTGTTTTTAATGGTCCCTCCTGGCTACAAGCCACACGCTCACTGTTTTAGTCCAGTGAATGGATTATCTCACCATCCAATGAGCAGTGTCCCTCTCGTATTGCCTGTTACCAGAGAGAGGGAAAATCATCTCTTTATTTGATTTCCACAGACATAGACTCTCAGAATGTGTGCTCTCCTGAGAATTAGGGGAGATGGATGTGGTTTGCAATGGCCAATGGAGACAACTGTAAAGAGAATGTTATTTATAAATATCACAAAGTGTCTTTCAGCCACCCTATGAACATGTGCCATCGCTTTCTAAAGACTTTCCCTTATCTCTTCTGGGAACCTCTTCCTTTGACTTCATCAAAACACCATTTTACTGGACAATTTAGCTCCAAAGCATCTTCCCAGCTACAGGCCTAACTTTGCGTATCCAAAGACTCTACCATGCCCGCCATCCTGGTCTCCACCCTGTAGTGAAACAGAGAAACTGGAAGAGGCTTAGCAATGTTCATCTTCTCCCACCGATGCCCACAGGAAACAGAACTACCTCAGCCATTAATACAAATCATATGATGTGCTTTAGAATACAGAAGTCGCAATCAAGTTTGGTTTAAATTACCAATTTTTCTCTGCCATACAAAAATTTGTTTTTATGTACCAGTATAGAAAATGTTAGCAATGGTTTTCTCTAGGTAGAGGAGTATGGAGTTTTGTTACATTTTCAAGTATTTTCTGAATATTTTGTAATATCTATTAATTTTATAACCAGAAAAAACAAGTGCAAAAAATCCTCTAGTCCTATTTTGTCACCTTCCCTTCAGTTCTCCATTTTCAAATCTTCCACCAGATTGACCAGAATTCACAAATACCCCCCACCTCTCCCTTTCCACCCACTTCACTGTAGTCTCCTTTCATTTTTAGCTTATTTCTCACTTCCACCTTCTTTCTTTTTTTTTTTTTTTTTTTAAAGATTTTTTTTTTATTTTTTCCTTTTTCTCCCCAAAGCCCCCCGGTACATAGTTGTGTATTCTTCGTTGTGGGTTCCTCTAGTTGTGGCATGTGGGACGCCGCCTCAGCGTGGTCTGACGAGCAGTGCCATGTCCGCGCCCAGGATTCGAACTGACGAAACACTGGGCCGCCTGCAGCGGAGCGCGCGAACTTAACCACTCGGCCACGGGGCCAGCCCCACTTCCACCTTCTTTCAATCATGCGTCCGTCCATCCATCCACCCGTTCAATAGAGATTTATTGAATTTCATTATAATAGACACTGGGCTCAGTACTGTGGAGACAGTCTATAAAATCTTAATAATTTTCCTCTTTTTAAGTGTCTACTTACAATAAAAAAACAAAAGATGCTCTCTGTGTCCAAATTCCAGCTCCTCCACTAGAATATTAGGTGTCAGAGCAGTCATTTAATATCAGCTATTTCCATGATAAAGAATGGTGATAACCTCCCACACTCACCGTGGGTAGGAGCAGAGGAAATATCATGTTCACCAAAAAGCTTCAGATGCATTCTTTCATTTATACTTAAGACATTCTGAGGCAGATACTATAATAATCCCATTTTATAAATAAAGCAATCAAGGCTCTAGTGGTTGAGTAAAACCCGTGACATCAGAGTAGTGATAGATGGAGGGTTCAGACACAGGAGATTTCCCTGAATGCATGAGCTAACTCGTGCTCCATCTTACCTCCCATCCACCTTCCTTCTCCCTTCACTGCAGCTGCTCCACTGTTTGAGTCTAAGTGACCAGCACTCCTACATCCTGACAGCAGTTCCATCATAACAAATGTCATGGAGCCTCTGGAGGAATTCACAGCATCAGAATCCCATCTTCATGAATGAGGATGTCGCTGCTCAGTTGCCTCATTTTCTCGGGTCCCTAACATGGTCAGGCTCTACATGTGGGGTCTGTTTGCTAAATGGCTTGGCAAGGAACTTGATAAAGTGCTACTGCATTAACATGAAATGGGAAAGAACATGAGGTTCTAGAGTTTTCATGTTTAAATCTTTCTATGGCGAGCTTGACACATAAAAGTTATGTTTGGACCTTGTCCTAACACCTTTCAGAAGAATAAACAATTGCATTCTGCGACATCAATAACATCCGCTTCAAAGAACCAAATTGTGATGGTGAAACCGCTTGCTTCCTTCTCTCACAGTCATTTCTTCATATTATATAAAATGCACTTAGCTCTTAACAGCAATATTTTTACTTCTTTTTATGGTAATTTGTACATATCACTTAATTTTTCACATGACATTTTTATGAGAGTTGCAGATCTCATTCCATAGAGGAATAAAGCACTATTATGTTAAAATAAGAAAATATAAGTGGATTGAAACAGAATTTAGTTTCTGGGCTCAATTTTGGGGAAGATGGAGTATACATACTTTTCCCTATTCTTCCTGTTAAGTACAACTAGAAACCCTGGACGTTACACCAGAAACAAACGTAAGAAGACTCTGAAAGGTGAAGACAAGATAGACCATCTAGAGACCTCAGCACCTGAAGAATGGCGCATTCCGTGGGTCCTTTGGGCCTCGTATGTCCCAGCCTAAGTACTAGAGAAGCTGGCAGCACAAAATTGCCAATGGGCTCAGGAAGAAAACGCCCCGAGAACAACCTCCTCTCACTAGTAAAGAACCAGGAAAAGGACAGCCCAGCAAGACAGAAAACTTTGAGACAGCAATTGCTCTACTCTGCCAAACACAAAGCGAGAGCTGCAGGCCCTCTCCCACCCCGCCCCCCAAGCAAAGGCTGATGCCCACCCCTGCAGCCTATGATGAGGTGTCTCGAGCCCCATCGAAGTGATGTCAGAGGAGCCCAAGTGGGAAGCCAGGTGGTGAGCAGGGCCTCCCACACCCATGGCATCAATGGACTTCCACTCCTCCCCCTCTGCTTCGCTGGGGTGGTGCCAGGGGCCCTAGTGGAGAGTCAGGACCTTCTCCAGCAGCCAGTGACAACCAGGCAACAGCACTGCAATGGCAGCAGAGGCCGCCAGGTGGGGAGCAGTCAGCAGGGCCCTCCCACCCCAGGCCCGGTGACAGCAGTGAAAGACCAGGGGAAAGCCTGAACTCCCTGCCCCACCCAGCAGTACCAAGAAGTCCTTTCCACCCCCAGGTGTCGATGAAGGCCAGGAGGCGAGCCTAGATGTCCACACCTGTCTGTGCCTGTTAGTCTCTCAGCTGATGAAGAGCTGCTGGATGTCTGTGTGTAACCTTGGGGCTGCAGTTGGCTTCACACTGATTCTCATGGGCATTTCTGCTCTGAACACAGTACTTCCTTCAGGAAAAATCCATCCTGTACCCTCCAGTTTAATAGCCTAGCCCCACACAATCTGACACCATCGTCACTTCCAACAATATCACTTCAAATGCAGATACAAGAAGATACTGTTAACCAAACTAGTTCCTAATAGCATCGTGGTACACGGATGAAAGAAGGGTAAGCCTCATCAACCTTCTGTTGACCCCTTATTTACAGTGTGTTTTGGCTGCTCACACCACCCGTGTTTAGGGGCCCTGCGGTGTAATCCTCATGCTCGTGCACGAGTCATGTGGGCAGGAGCTGCATCCAGCCTAGTTCCAATGTCACTAGATGGGCTGTGCAGCAAAGTCTCACACCTTCTCTTTCTGTCCATTTGAAATCGAATGTGAGTGTAGGTGACACGGTAGAATCTGGATGAGACATCACAGAGACCAAGCTTCACAGTCAGGAGGCAATGTAGACCCTCTTACTGCCTGGCCTGTCATGGACTGAGCTGTATCTCCCCAAAATTCATCTTCTGAAGCCTTTATACTCAGTGTGATTGTACATGGTGACCAGGCCTGTAGGGAGGCAATTAAGGCTAAATGAGGTCATAAGAGTGGGGCCCTAATCTGATAGGACTGGTGACCTAAGAAGAGGAAGAGAGAACAGAGATCTTTCTCTCGTTGAGCACACACAGAGTGAAGGGCATCCGAGGACAAGTGAGAAGGAGACCACAGCCAGGAAGAGTCCTCGCCAGAAGAGCAGCCCTGACAGCCCTGGGCCTCGGACGTTCAGCCTCCAGACTGTGAGAAAATAACTTCTGCTGTTTAAGCCGCCCAGCCTGTGGCATTTTCTCACAGCAGCCCTGACAGACCAGGTTAGTCCAGAGGACAGCGGCTCTGGAAACTTGTCCAGGTACCTTTTGAAAACAATGTGTTTGCTATTGACAGCACAATTTCAATAAGAGAAAAGAGAGTAAAAAGAAAAGGAAGGAGAAAGGGAGGGAGGAAGGGAAGGAGAAGGAATGGAGAAGGAATGGAGGGAGGAAACCGCAGAGGAGGGGAGGAAGGAGGGAAAGGAGGAGGGGAGGCAGGAAGCAAGGCAGGCCTGCGTGAATAGGGGTTTCTCTAGAATATACCAATCACAGCTTAATTTCTTAGTTTCACTGCTGATCCTCAATTATTTTCTGATTCTGAAAAACTGTCCTTAATTGATGTGTGTGTAAGGAAGAGTGGATTCACATGTACTAAAATCAAAGAAATAAATCAAAAATATGATGCATACATTTCGCTGACCTTTTTCTAATCAAGATGCATTAGTCAGAAAGGAAACATTGTGTATAAAAAAGGTACTTCTGATCAAAACATTCATTTATGTATTAATATGAATAAACTACTAATTTAGAATTTGCATACTTGAATTATCTAAACAAATTGACATAAGTTACTATAGCATTCTCTATTTTTGTGCACTAAAAATTTTGTCTCATACTCTTGGTCAAAAAAATTCTACATCTAAATTTATACCATCTATCTATCTACACATTCGATGGTTTATAGGAAGACAAAACATTTATGCAGAATAAGATGATTCTTGTTAGATTATTATAAATGTAATTGTGCAGTTTCATGAGATTTTTCATGACTCTTTCTAATATTAATTAAATATATAATATAACAGAAAATATAGCAGTGTAACATGTATACCCATTGTAGTAACTGGATAAATTTTGTCTACAATATTTACTGCTATGGACTGAATTGTGTCCCCCTAAAATTCATACGTGGAAGTCCTAACCCCCAATGTGGAGGTGTTGGGGGGGGGGGCCTTTGGGAGCTGATTAAGTTTAGAAGAGGGCTTGAGAGTGGGGCCCTCTTAATGGGCTTGGTACCCTCGTACAGAGAGACACCAAAGGACTCTCTCTCTCTCCAAGCCAAGAAGAGAGCTCTACTAGGAGCCAAACTGGCCTGCACCTTTCGTCCTAGACTTCCCAGCCTCCAGACTAGAAGAAAATAAATTTCTGTGGTTTAAGCCGTGCAGCCTGTAATATTTTCTCTTAGCTTCCCAAGTAGACTAAGACGTTTACTGTTAATCTCATGTCCTCACATTTTTTTCTTCCTTGTTTTTCAAATTAGCTATATCAGCACAAATAATCCATAACCAATCTATAAATCAAAATTGGAGTGAGTTTATTATGACCCAGATCTGTGGACCATATAACCTGAGAGAGTCCTTCCACAAAGGAGTGGGGCCCTCCAAAGAAGTGGGGTGCACAGAGCAGTTATATACCGTCAAGGAGCACGTACCACGTATGATTGGAATGTCCCTTTTACAACAGTGACGAGACTGCTTTGCTGGCACAGCATTTCTGTGGATGCAGTGGGTTGGTGGTCTTGAGGTAGATGGTCACAGCAGGTCCCCAGCCTAGGGAGAGGTGCTAATCTTTAAGGACATGCCGATGTGGGGAAGTTATACCCTTCAAGGCATTGTTCTCGTCCTTGGGACACAGGAAATTCTTAAAGCAGATACACAATGTCTGCTTGACAGCCATGTCAGGCCCTTTTGGGAAAATAACAAGCTCAAGCCGAATTAGTTTTACATCAAGTGGCTTCCTCATATGCTCCAATATCCTATTGCTTGTCATTTATTTATCAACTCTTCCCTCTTGTGTGCTCTTTTTTTCCTCTCATTTCTGCCTCCAGTGGATATTTCTCTAAAAACTTGATTAAAAAAAGGCATGGGCGAGGCCTGCTCGCCACCTGGCTCCCACTTGGTCTCCTCTGACACCACTTCGAGGGGCCTCATCATAGGCAGCGAGGGTGGACGTCGGCCTTTGCTGGGGGCAGGCAGGTGGGACAGAGGCTGCAGCTCTCGATTTGTGTTTGGCAGAGTAGAGCAATTGCTGTCTCAAAGTTTTCTGTCATTTTGTTTTTGTCTTTGTCTCTTTTATGTGTCAGTCTCATCACTGTTGTAAAAGGGACATTCCAATCATATGTGATATGTGCTCCTTGATGGTATATAACCACTCTGTGCACCCACTTCTTTGGAGTGCTCCGTTCTTTGTGGAAGGACTCTCCCTGCCTATGTGGTCCACAGAGCTGGCTGATAATAAACTCACCCCAAATTTTAATTTACGGATTGGTTATGGATTATTTGTATCAACAAACTAGTGTTGGGGAAATATAATTGAAAACAAAATTTCTGGGGCTGGCCATGGCCAAGTAGTTAAGTCTGCATACTCTGCTTCAGCGGCCCAGGCTTTCGCCGGTTCAGATCCTGGGTGCAGACATAGCAGGGCTCATCAGGCCACGCTGAGGAGGTGTCCCACATGCTGCAACTAGAATATACAACTATGTACGGGGGGGCTTTGGAGAGAAAAAAGCAGGAAAAAAAAAAAAGAAGATTGGCAACAGTTGTTAGCTCAGGTGCCAATCTTTAAAAAAAAAAAATTTCTCTCAACCCTGACAACCTCTCCACAAACGTGGGAGGGAAAACAGTTTTATTATTGAAAAGGCATTAAAGCAGAATGTGATGCACACCACAGTTAATCCACTGAAGAGACTGGAGGGAGAGAAGTCTGGCCTCCTTATCCCGCCAAGCACACACGTGTGCTCAGGAGAGCAGCAAACATCCCTCGAGTAGCAGGGCTGGACAGCACCACTTGTCACACACCATTCACCCTAAAGTCACCCGGCACTTGGGATGACCATGTGTGTTCGTTAAATGGCTTTATCGAAGGGAAGAGTAAACTGGTCACATCTCCGTGACAGGAGGCCGTTTCACAGCTGCGAGCAAAGTGCCCCCTGGAGTCAGGCTTCTTCCTGCCCTCAGAGCCTGGGAGACGCGCTGTCTTCCTCGACGGTTACACTGCGCAGGGTGGCTCCCAGGTCCTTGAGAAAGACATCCTGGTTGTAAAACTACCAAGAAGCTTATTTGATTTTTAAAAATGGCTTATACGTATTTCAAAGAGACAAAGGAAGAATTGGTAATCACAACTTTTCTAAAGTAAAGGTACTCAGAAAACTAGAGGAGAAAGCTCTTTTCTCGTTTTGGACAGGGGAGAATTAAGCCTCTTATTTTTAACTTGTATTTGCTCATACAGGAGCATCTATCTCTCTTCTACCTTCAACTTCTCCAGCTTTATTTGTACTTCCCCCTCAACAAACAGTCCTATTTAAGTTCCATCATCCTAAAAGAACTCATGAACAAAAAAAAGAAAAAGAAAAGGCTTCTTTCTCAGTCCACACTAACCCAGCCATTCCCTCTTTCCCTAAGGATGTTCAGCTTAGAACAGTTGTGAAATTCAATAGTCTAAAGGCATAGTAATTACTTTGAAGAGTTGAAAAGTAATTTTTCTAACTGCAGGTTTGTAGAGTAATAATTAACCTGCAGCGAATTTGCCCTCTTTAGGTGTACCACAGTGTCAGTTTTGGTAAATGCACATTGTTGTGTGACCACCACCAAAATCAAGATGTGAAACACTTGCGTCACTGTAAAGTTCCCTGTTCCGCCTCTTCAGTCAGTCCCCTTAACTCAAGCAGCAGTGTTCCTGCCTCTCCCGCAGTGGCTTATGGCTTTTACCCTGAAAGAGAGAGAAGAGGGAAGGGGTGGGTTGCCCCACTGCCTCCCTCAGGCCTTCCGCCCCAGTCTTATTCTTTAGCATCTGGTGGGCCATGGAAAATGGTGCATAAGTGAGATTTCCTCTTCTTGTTTGGGCCCCTGGGGATCCTGTTCTATTTTGTCAGGTGGCCCACACTTGGCCTTTAGCCATGCGCTAACTTTATATGCTTTCTGCTTATCCACTAGTATGCCTGCTGGAGTCTCTTTCTCCAGGCTCTGCCACAGGGTAGAGAATTTGCCCGGCTCCTCATTCAGTGATCCCGGAAGTCCCGCCTTAACATCAGCTTTTGTATATTCTGCTCACACGTCAATCCACCTAAACATCGATTAAGCAATTATAAGTGACTTTATATGTCAAGAAATGTTCTACGCTACAAAAACACAGCTGTACAAAATAGATGGTTTTCCAGTTGTCTTGAAACTTGTAGTGGTTGGGGAAAAATAATAAGTTAATTTCTGGCATCAATAAGAGCACTGAATAAAGTAAACCAGAAGGATGATAATATAGAGAGCGACAGGAAGAACGTGTGTTTCCATGTGGTGCTTAGAATGGGCCCAGCACAGTTCATTAGTTGTTCGATACGTATTTTAGATGTCCTTTTGTTTAACACCAACTTATCCTGTCTTCAGAGTAGGCTACAAACTGTTCTCATTTGCAGGACTCATCTTCTTTCTGGTCTAGAATTCCTTGATCAGGCAATTCCTTCTGTGGTGTGTTTTTCTAAAGACATAGTTTCGTCTAACAAATGTCTGATCTAGTCATATTTTTCAGATAATTTTATTTATTAAAATGAACAATTTTATAACAATTAAGAGAACACCTTAATAAAAATTGCCTTTTTTGTAGCCAACTACAATGTCGTTCATCCTCTTAGTATACTTCTACTCACAAAATTAGATTACTAGCCAAACGAGGATGAATAAAGATTAGAAAAGAGCTTTGGGGCTCTTATGGGATTTTGATGTGTTAGTTTTTCATTTTGAGGTAAATGATCTATTGGGCACACAGTGTGTTAAATCTCTAGAAGATGTTTAATATCACTCCTGTGGTAGTTGAATTTTTTGAAAAAAAAATTTTGATATAAATCAGATCATGCCCCTCTCCTAAATACTGCAACCTCCGTCTGCCCAACTCAGAATAAATCTTATTGTGGCCCTATCCTATTTGTGGGGCACAATGAGGAACGGGATTTATTTTATTTTGAATTTTGCTTATGAAGTATAAATATAGTACTATTTATATGGCACTCTTTCAATTTCACTAATTTGATATCTCATAAAATTCAGTCTGCTATGGTCTGAAAGCTGTTGACAGCTTTCCTGGATATAGTCTGACCTATCGCTTTGCCTGTAAAGAATAATGGTATTAATAAACGTCTTACCATGGAAACTCAGCTTCTTCTAACTTGAATTCTAGTTAAAATTAAGATTTTCTATGCATCTTGGTACGTTAGAAAAAAGCAAACTAGATCCAATTTGGGAAGATAATTTTAACTCAGTTTAAAATATAAATGAAGTTGCTTCCATCTCCAAAGTTCTTTCAAAAATGTTATCTGATCAAGATAGGCTAAAATAAATGATTAGTTTAGGTTATTGAATAAGCCTCAGACAGGGTAATTTTATTCCTCTTTCCTCTTTTCTGACAAAAGCAAAAGCACAAACTAACTCATTATTGTCCCCCTGCCCTCTTTTAAACAGGATATTTTATGGATATTCTGATGAATGGTGAAAAAAAAGCTCTGAAAATGTTGAACTATACTTTCTTCTCACCACCAAATAGGAATGGTGGACCTGCAATTTAAAAAAAAATCATAAAAAGGCAACGTCTAAAATTTCTGGAGCCTGTCTGTGTGGATGTCAGGACCAAGCCTTGTTCACCTCCCACACACTTTCATCAACTGGTGAATTGAAGAGAGGACAGGACCCCCTCAAGAAGATCCGTAATCCCACTGGGAAAAGAACACGCCCTCCTTGCTCTGTCTTTAGGGGGCCTCTGTCTACTGGTGAGACTGCTGTCCCCTGTGTCCACCATCCAACCTGACCCTTTACTGATGTCCACATTTGTGTTTCTTATAGGGGTCACGCTGCCTTTTTTGAAAATATGAATGAGGACAGTTTCTGAATTGTGTTGCTAAATGTAATGTTGCTCAAATGGGTTCAGCTGGGGCGGCTGAAGAACTAAAGAAAGGAGAAGATCAATAGTGTTTCCTTAAAAACTCTCACATGTTAGTTGTCCTCTTCTATCAAAGGGCAAATTTGAAACTTTGACAAGTAACATGAAATAAATCCATTTCCACATGTTTTAAAGTATAGTTAACTTTGATCCTCTTCCAAAAAATTCATTTTGCAGTGTTAGAATTGTATAATTGAATCTCAGCAATTTTAAAGATAATATCAATATGTCAAAATGTTGATAGAGCAATTTATAGAGCTACTGTATTTCCCTAAAGAAGGACATAGCTAAGATACTACAAAAATGTCAAAAACTGAGGAAAGGTAGAAAGCCAAGAGCTTTGTAGCTAGTGAATCAACGTTCAGTTTGTAATTGCACAATACCACCCGCCTTCCTCAGAACAGAAGGCCGTTCCAGGGAAGTGTGATCTGTGTTCTGCGTAGCTGTCTTAACCCTGTTACGTATCTCAGTTGTACAGTCTTGAATAACGTGAAAAATAATGTGAAAAACCTATATATAACTCTAGGCAATGTATAATAACGAGCAAGTTTCCAGTTTCCATGATTTTTGCTTTCATGTTCATTGACTTGACAGTAAACACCAGTTACTTAAAATGTGAATTTTATTTTGGGCTGACAAGGCTCACACTTCAGCTTAAGAGACTGTTAACATAACCTTGGTATATTCTCAATGATAAATTGTGCATCTGGGTTTTCTATATACTAATATGCAGAAATTCAGAATATCCTGTTAAATAAGAAAAACAAGTTACAAAACATTGTATATGTAAGAAAGGGACAATTAAAATCTATATTCATATTTGCTTATTAATGGCAAGAAGAAACATCAGAGGATGTATAAAGAACTAATAAATGAGTTTATATGTAGGGTGAAACACATACAGTTTATAGGAACACGGAGAGATTGAAACTTCTCAAAGTATGCCTTTGTACATAATTTTTATTTTTAAAAAAGTAAAAGTATTACTGATTTTAAATTTAAAGTATATTTTAAAATAGTTATTAGATGCTTATTAAAAATATGTGACCCATCTCAAAGAAAAGATGAAATATTCTTTTATCATGAGTAATGCTAAGTCTTTCTTGATAGATTTATCATCAAGAATTAAAAAGAGAAAAACTTATCTCTCTAAAATTTGTCTTATAAGTTCTTCTTTACTTTTACCACTATCAACACTGGAATGATTTACCTAAATAGAAAGAAACTAAATGCTTTTACACATATGTATATTTTTACATATATATATATGTATAATCTTTTAAGAAAGAGAACACATTTTTCAAGGTGCGCTAGATAAACGTCTACATGGAAATATCAACTCTATGCTGTATATTATGGTTACAATCTTAGCATTTACAGCTTAGACTGAGATTGATTCAAGCTGACTTTGAATTTGATTCAATATAACAACTATTTTGGGGCCCCTTCTATGTGCCAATAAAACCTACAGATATTCCTACTCTTGTGAATATAACGTTCTAAGCGGCTGAGAAAGAGACAGACCATAAACAAGAAATGTAATAACTTAATAAATTTTACATTACTATTATTAAATCCTATGAAAAAAACAGAAAATCAGAGCTGTGTAAGAGGGATCCGGAGAACCAGGGAGAAAGTTGGGGGTTTGAATAAAATAGTCAGAGTTACCGAATTAGAAGTTAGCATTTGAACAGAGACTGAAGGATATGTCCTGTCACTATGAGGGAGGCAAGTGTTCTAGAGACAAAATGGCTAAGGCAAAGGGAAAGGGTAGCACACCCAAACTGCTTCAGGAGCAACAAGGAGGCCGGTGCAAAACAGGGAGACCAGGGGCAGTCAGGGCAGAGAAATAACATGGACTAGGACACACACATCATGTGGGCTTGGTTTTTACTCTTGGAGAAGCTGGAAACCGTTCTCGAGTTCTGGGCGAAGGAATGATGTGGTCTCATGTTTAAAGGAACAGATGGTTGGGGGCAGAGGCAGAAGAAGGAGCAACATGTATTTACGAGGTTATTGCAATAATCCAGGCAAGAGATACCGTGGCTTGGGCCAAAATGGCAGGTGGAGGCAGTGAGAAGTGTTTCGATTCTGGTGTGTTTTGAAGGTACCGCTAATATGATTTGCTGACAGATTGGCTGTGAGAAAAAAAGAAGTCAAACCTGACTTCATGTCTTTGGCCTCAGTAACACAAAACTGGAGTTGCTTTCAACCAAGACTGAAAAATGTTGTTTGGGAAAGTCAAGGGCACGCATCAGTAGGACCACAAAGGAAGACAACGCCTGGGGTCGACTAGGAAAACTTCCAAGAAGAGCAGGAGTAAGATGCAGACCAGAGCAGAGCAGGTCTCAGCTTTCCTGTACAATCTCACCACTTCCATCCCACTCGCCAGCTCTCTTCAGAGACAACGACCTCTGCTACTGCTCATCTCAGAAACGGAGGTTCTAAGTACAGCTCTGTCCCCACCAAGAGTCAGAACTATACCACCGTCCCACAGAACCAAAGATGATGCATATTTAAATTAATGAATTACTACCCTGACTATAATGTGAGCCTATAACGCAGTTAACTCTCCAATGTCTGTAATAAAGATGATGATAAAGAGTAGCAGATGGCCTAAACGTCTTATATATTGAATTCATAGTACCAGATACAAATCATTTTGTGAAGCAGATTTACTTCCCCAGTTATTTTTCAAAATAAATGTTTGAAGAACTTGATTTTATGTATCTAAATTAACCAGTGTTTAGGACAGAGAATGGAATTAATTCCAAGTGGATTTGAAATCAGCCATTATGTCTATAGTTATAAAAGTTGAGAATGGAATATTTCTAATACTAAAAGTGCTCAGGTACATGAGACAAAGATAATCTTTTATGGGGGAAATGCCCAATTCCAGAAACAGACTTTTTGTTATGTCATTCTTATTTTGGTAAAGATGTATGTCTTTGTTGTGAATCTGTGATACGTATATAAGAATGATGATGCAATTTTATTGAAGCATAGCAATATCATAACGAAATATTGAGAAGATATTTAAGATCTGCTCCACTGAAGGCAGTTTATTGATCTTTTAACAACATATTATCATGTTCAGGTGAGTTCCGCCTGGGTGTCCCCTGTGCATACTAGAGTTCGGGACCAGTTGTACAGCATTAACATGGGTTAAAGAATAGGCTTTACCAGAAAAAAGAAAACCCCTAGGACCAGGTTCAGCCACAGGAGAAGTGAAGGCACAGCTTCCCCGCTTCCAATCACCCCATAGGGACACACGTCGGATGGGGCACTGTAGGGCTCACATGTCAGCTGGAGGGCCCTCTCTACCCTGTGGGTTTCCCTCGATAAAGATTGTGTCTACAAAGGGCACCCATGGGAAGGCACCTTGTCTGGAGGGAATCAAAGCTGCCTGGTGCCAGACAGTCTGGATCTGGGTGTTGACTAGAACAGGAGTTGCCTCAGTGTCCAGATGTCCAGCTCCTTGGGACACTGAGTCAATCCTGCCAAAGTCCTTGGTCTCTGATTGAGTTCCTGTCCCTCCTGGGTCCTTGTTCTCTTCTAGATAACTCTGCTTCTTGCATCACAAACTTCCCAGGTGTGTCCATACATGAGTTAAGTAAAATATTTAGTTTTACTAAATAAAAACAAAATATTTTGTTTTACTAAATGCAGGACATTTAGTAAATGTAAAAATGTAACAATGGAGTAAAATGTAAAATATAGAGTAAAACTGTCCATAATTTTCTATTACAGCAATGTTGAAATGGTTTCGGGCTACCAGTGCGAGTTTAATTTTACTCATGACTGAGTCCATGACATTTCATATAAATTTTTGAGAAAAATTTAAGTTTCTTGAGTGTGGAAGGGTTTATCAAAAACTCTTATGGTATTGCTCATTCCAGTGATAATAAACAGTTACAACTGCATTGGGTTTAGAAGACTCTATAATTTACCCTGTGGCTCTGAAAACTTTGTTTTAACTCTTGTCACTGTAAAAATCATTTCATCAATAATTCAAACAGTACACATTCCCACAAGCTAGCTAAAAGAATGAAAACCAGGCCCCACTAGAATTTTTTATTACCTAGAATGTCTTAAGCTAGGTCTTTTCTTATTTGTTCCTTAATCAGCAGCTTGGGAACGATGGCATAGGGTATTTTAGGAAGTCATAAAAGCTCTTTAGTATTTACTGCTTATTTGCAATATTCACAAATGCCTTTATCATGTCATAGATACTGGGAAGGGGTTAACGTACTCATCAACCCTTAGTGCATCCAACTTATATCAGAAAACATCTCCAAGCTAGACTTCCATGATTCCCACATTTTAAGATCAGCCAAATACGAATTCACATTTAGAAATCACTAAATCCACAAGGAAATAAGACAGGATGATGGAGAGTTAGCACAAACAAACAACAACAATAATAGTTTGTTTTAGTCCCAGTATTTCCATTTATTTTTTTAAATATGTAATGTCTATCTCTTGCTGAGATTTTCATTCTCTTCATTTCAGATGTGTTTTCTTTCTTTCCCTTCATGGAAACTGCTCTAGGTCTGTCTGAAAATGCCACTGTCTGTGTCACCTGAGTCGGCACCTGCTGATTGTCCTTCCCCTCTGATTTGGTCACATTTTCCTGGCTTCTCGCATGTGGAGTAACAGCAGGTTATATCCCGGCCATGATAAATGTTATGTGACGTGGCCCATGGTTCTGTTACAGTCCTTTGCAGTGTGCTGATGTTGTTGCTTCAGCAGGGGTCGCCTTGGAGCTCTGGACCATAAGTTACCTCTGATGCCGTGAGGGAGGCTCCACATCAGCTCGGTTCCTTGAGCTTTTGCTGTGGCATCTTTGGTAGGCCCTGTGCACACTTGGCTCAGGAGTTAGGCAAAGACTTTTGTGGGGTCACACACAGAACTAGCGGACCCTTTATTGGCTGTCTTCTCTCTGGGATTCCCTCCCTAATCCATGGATCACAGGGCATCCGTTTCCTTGTTCCTCTGGCCAGAAAAACAGCAGGGCTTGCATTGGAGTTTTAGCTCCTGGTGACTCCCCAGAAGAGACTGGCACCTGCCTCGGGGCAAAGCCTTGAGAGGAGAACAAATCGGTGAACTCATCCCAATCTTGGCTCCTTCTCCACACTTGACCCCCTTCACAATATCTGCTTCTGTCCACTTTTCATAGTTCTCAAACAACTGGATTGTAATTTGTCCAAAGTTTATCACTGACATCAGTGGGGACGGGGGCTCTAGGAGGTTTGCATTGCCCTAGAGGAGGAGGAACAGAGGCTAGCGTAATTTTGACATCAAAATCCACAAGAGGGACACTTGGAAATGGTTGAGGTGGTAAATTCTGTGTATTTTCTACAATAATTAAAATTTTTCTAAAATCATTTAAAAAATACAATGAAATTTTATCATTTTAAATTTGAAATCATAATTATACTTCCATGAATTTAAGAAAAGGGGGAGGGATCTTGCAAAAATAGTTCTTTTCCTCAATTAGTCATATTTTGGATGATCTCAGAAATGGTCCACTACAAAATCACATAAAGGAAAGCCGCAAAGTGACATTAATTCAAAACAAGTGAAAACATGTTAAGTTGATAGAAAAGAGGACTTGATATTCTGTTTTCATAAAATTCTTTAAAAATTAAAGCATAATGAACTTAGTATAATTAGTCCTGACACTTTACCATGACCCTAGACTCAATTAAAAATAAACAAACAAAATTGGACAAGAACTATAAAAAATTATAGACCAATTTCAATTTTGAACTTGGATGAAAACAATTTTAATAAAATATTAGAAAATTGCATTCAGTAATGCATTAAAATATGCCATAATTTTTTTATCAAAACTGAATGTTTGAGAATCTGAAATCACTATGGCAAGTTTAATCAGACAACAATGTTACTATCGGCTATTAAATGGCATTCAGAATTATTGCGATGTAACAGCATCCAGATTTAGCTACCCAGGTCTTCAGAGCTCCACCGTAGAACTGGAGAGAAGAGAAGCCCCTGCTGCTTCTGTGATAAGATGTTTCACAGCAGAAGCACCCGCAGAAGAGCCGGGTGCTTCCCGCAGTGCTGCCAGCAGAAGCAACAGGGAAACACACTTTTAACCGCAGCTTCCACTTCTGTTTCACTCTTGCTGTCACCTAACTGCATTGGATCGTGTGGATGTAAATGATATAGAGGGCTCAGGCTACAAGGGAGCTTAGGAAATGCAGCATTAAGTTTTCTGACCCTGCACAAAAAAAAAGGATGGCAAACTGCATGCCAGTCAACCAGTCCGTTGTTCGAGCTGCTCACATCTGTACACAAATTTCTCCCCATACTCAAGGTTTTAAAACAGTAGAAACAACTAGAATATGCCTCCACACGACATCATGCAGTCATCCTACACACAGATGCAAACCGCTTACTGTCTCCCAAAGAGGGAAAAGTTAAATTCCTAACAATTTCTGCTTTTATCTCTGAGTGAGTGTCTTTCCTCTTCCAATTCAGTCATAATTACACATTCTTAACGCAAAATGTATGGACTACGTTATAAAGAAAACCAGTACCAATACCAGCTGTAAGGTACACAAAATATTAGAGGAAAGAAAAATATAAAATTAATTGCTTAATGCTACATATGTACATATATATATAAAAACATGAAAAGAGGACAAAATTATGGATAATTATTGTAATCCTAGCTGTACTGTGCTGCGTGCACTGACCCACTGCCATCATTCTTTAACTTCTGTCGTTGGTCAAGACAGTACTAGGCGATGCCAAGGGGATCTCTTAGACATTAAATGAATTTCCCTCCAATCACATCTGTGGCAGCAATATCTCCCTTTGATTTTCAGGGTCAAACAATCCAGCCAACACACTCACCCCTAATTCTCTTTTTGTTTGCCTTTTGGTTCAATGCCATGAAGAATTCACAATAATCAGATATTCTCAACTGCCAATTCAACAGAAACATTGCTGCATCTCCTGGTGCCAGCATTGTCCCTTGGGCACTAAGACCACCAAACAGTGTAGCCCAAAGTCCTGGTTCCGGAAACAAAAATTCTGTTAGAGCTCACTAAACAAAACAGTGAAATGCACCAGTCCTACCAAGTCCTTTTCTCCAGACTTAAGTCATTTTCAAGATCACGAAGCTAGAACACGGCAGAACCAGCACTTAGAACATGCCCTCCCATAGCTCTGCATAATCAAGAACACCAAAGGCAAGAGGCGCGCTTTCAGGTGTTCTGAAGATGCACTCTCAGACACACTCTAAACTCTCTTTCTTTGTACTTTAAAGGATTTTATTTTATATATAGTGTCATTATTAACAATAAATGACAGAAATCACTTTTACTTCTGTAAGAATATGAGCAAAGATTTTGAAATGAAGAGCAAAAGGATGCACTAGAGATTTCGACTTGACATAGAGTAATTAGTGGGAATCTGGAATAACTAACAGGAGCCAAATCAGAGCCTTGCATCATTGTCACATGCTCACTGAAGTGGCAAATTGTTTTTGACACTTAACAAATTCTTCTATATGAAAGTTACCTTTTTTCCTTTTAGAAATTTAATTTGTTACCACTGGTGTTACTTTTTCTTGACAGAGTAAATCAAGAGAGACAGGAAAGAAGACATATCCAAACAGCCATCACGAGAATCCACAGCAAGTTCGCCAAGCCAGCTCTGGCATGAGTTTCTCATTTTATTTCTGTGGACATTCGGTCGCCAGACACCTTTCAGAGAGTACTGATGAGAGGCAAGTGTCCTCAAATCTATTCACACATTAGAAATTGGGTACATAGCACCACAGTCATTAAGAACAATGGGAGAGAATATTTCCTGGGGTTAGAAAATAGCTTTTTGAGCAATAAAATAAGCTGATAATTCTGAACTAAATGCTCGGGCTGACAGATTCAGGGACTTTTCCAAACATTTGAAAATTAAGCATCATACTTCTATGTCATTAATAGATCAAAGAATCAATCATAATGGAATTTAGAATGTATTTTAAACTGACAATAAAAATATGGCATTGACATACTTGTAAAATGCAGCTAAAACAGTGTTTAGAATTTTTTTTGTTTTTTCAGTTCTTACTACATGTGTTAGAAAAGTTAAAAAACCAATGAGTCAAGCTTCCATCTCTGAAGCTAGAAAAAGTAGAGCAAATTAAACCCAAAGAATATAGAGGGAAGGAAATATTTTAAAAACCATGCAGAGACCAGTAAGATAGAAGCATATACACAACAGAAAAAGTCCAGATATGCAATAGAGAAAATACATTAAGTAAAAAATTGTTCTTTGAAAAATTTAATAACATTCCTAAATGCTAGCAAGAATGAAGGAGAAAATGAGAGAAAATACAAATTACCAATATCAGAAATGAAAAGAGGGTCATATTACAGATCCAACAGACAAGAAAAGTTGATAAGAGAAGTTAAGAAAACCTTATTATTGATAAGTTTGACTATTTAGATGAAAGAAAAATTACCTTGAAAAATAACTTATCAAAACTGACAAAAGAGACACCAAAAGTCTAAATATTCTTAATCTATTCAAAAAAAATGTGGGGCCAGCCCAGTGGTCTAGTGTTTGGGTTCATATGCTCCGCTTCAGCGGCCTGGGGTTTCCACGTTCAGATCCTAGGTGTGGACCTACACACCACTCATGAAGCCATGCTGTGGTGAAGTCCCACATAAAATAGAGGAAGATTGACACAGATGTTAGCTCAGCAACAATCCTCCTCAAGCAAAAAGAGGAAGATTGGCAACAGATGTTAGCTCAGGGCCAATCTTCCTCACCAAAAAAAAAAAAAAAAAGGAAAAAAATGAATCTATCATATCAAAACCTTTCACAAAGTAAACTTAAGGCCCAGGTAGTTTCACACCCATAGATGAATCTCTTAAAATATTTAAGAAAGAAATAATCTTGCATAATCTTACACAAATTCTTCCAGAGAACAGAAAAAGAGAAAGTAATTCCTGACTTGTTTTGTGAGACCAACGCAACCCTGTGACACCAAGGCCTGGAAGCCCCACACAGACTTCAGAGCTACAGCACAGGGAGATACATGGGTGGCAGAGTTAAGCAGAAGGTTGTAAATACCCGTTATTTTACCAAGGTGAGACCCAGTTGCAGGGGAAAACCAGCACGTGGATAGACTCTGGACTGTTGATCCTCTTGTGTCTAAGAAGCTTCAGGGGTGAAGGAGAGGAGAGACAAGCTCAGTGGAGAAGTGCTCAGTGTGGGCAGCTTTCAAGAGGCCATCACCACCCTCTGCACTGACGAGATTCACTGTTTGAATGTTGAATCATAATTATAGCTTTTGGTGCTAATCAGAGGTTACCTGAATCTCCACAAACATGTTGTAAATTGTGTGTCCAATTTTAGTGTTGTACCTACCACTCCAACTTATTCTATAGCCTTGTTTCGCTGATTACCACAATTAGTTAATAGAATGTCATTTTAAACTCATTAGCAGAGAAAGCCTCAATGATTTTTATAATCTATCATAATCTACTTATTTTTTAATCATCCATTTCCATCTGATTTTACATTTTAAGACATGTCTTATAGTATACTTAACTTTCTTCTTATTATTTAACATATAAAATTAAATACTGTCCCAAGAAAAAGATTTGATGGTTAAATAATTGTAATTTGATTATGGAGTTAGTAAGGGTCTAAGGAAATGCTGGTGAAAAGTTGTACTTAGGGATTTATTTGTCTGAAAACAATGCTCACATGAATTTTGTTAATGGTGTTGGAAAAGGAACTAAAGGACTGGCCTATGATCCATTTCTCTCTCAAGGGAGGACCTCCTGGGCAAAGAAAGAGGGCAGATGACCCAGTCCACTTTCTTTATGAACATGCTGATGATTGACACTACAACAATTAAACTACTGATATTGGTGTTACTAACATAACTGGAAGATCAATTAGAACAGCCTGATAAAATATATCTTAGTAGCACGTCCCAGCTTTAGAATCACTTGTGATAAACAGAACTAAGATCTTTCCATTTACCGGCACAACACCTTAGAAAATGTCATAAAAGCCGCTATCTGGAGTATAAAATATCTTTCAAAAACTCAACGCTCCCCATCCTGTGAGGTAATGGACGTTGCACCTTACACTGGGGCCTCGCTCACTCTGGACCAGTGAGAGGACGTCTCTGGAACAGGATGAGGTCTGGAGAGCTGCTCTTGACGGTGTGGACTTCTCTGCCAACGCCTCTTGATTGTGTCCTTCAAATTGTTAGTGAAGCTCAACATTGGGTAAGATCTCCAACCTGAGTGAGTCTAATCTGATACCCAGTGTTGTGTTGGATGTGGCTCCTTGAAAAAGTAAATAAGAAAATAAACTCACAATTTCAATACTGCATTGTGAAAAGAAAGAAGCATGCATTGGATACCACATGGCATGGTGAGGCTGGTCATGGTGTCAAAAGAGATAAAATAGGTAAATACGCCTAAGTATAGGTACATATATCTCCTGACAAAATGACTAGTAACCAAAAGCACTCAGAGATGGAAGTTCTTACCCAAAGCTGCAGCGTATCCCGGGTGAGGTTTTAACCGTTAAGTTACGGTTTTCTCATCCTCCAGTGTTAGCCTAGGACAGTAACAGGAAGGGATAAATACAATGATCTGGAGGCTCAGCCCTGGGCTGGGGGACCCTTCTCATTTAGCACTGGTTTGCCACCATATTGCTGCAGCAATGACTGACTGTGGGACCCGAGGCAGGCAGGTGCCTCTTCGCTACGGACTTGAAACTGCCGTAAATATCATGACTTCTGTTTGGCACGTTGATACAGATGCTGATTTGTGCCTGGCACCCCAATATCCCCCGTTCCCTATAAGAAAACCCATGGTCTCAGGACATAAGCTCCAGGAAGATGAGAGAAACTAAGTTTACGCAAGGTAAAAACTTATTTATTCACTCTATACATGAGCTACTCAAATAAAATTTTCCATATTAATTATACACTATGGTTCAGACTGCAGTTTGTTAAACCACATTTAATTTAATGTTTTAACTAAACTCCAGAGTTTATTCAAATTTTACTAGTTTTTTCCACTAACGTCCTGTTTCTATTCTGGAACCCAATCCTAGATGCCACACTTTAGATGCGACACCTCCTTGGCCTCCTCTGGCCCACGACAGTTCCTCAGTCTTCCCTCGTTTTACGAACTTGAGAGTGTTGGGAAGGACTAATCCAGCCTTTTGTAGAATGGCCCTTGACTTGGATTTGTCTGTTTTTTTAAATGATTAGAATGGGGTCATGGGTTTTTGAAACAAACACCACGGAGGTGAGGCAACCTCCTCATCAGCACAACTTACGACGGGTGGCGTTAACCTTGACCTCCTGACCAAGGTGCCTTTGTCAGGTTTCTCCACGGTAAGGTTGCTTTCTTCCTTTTTCCGTACTCTAGTTGTCTGGAAGCGAGTCACAGAGTCCAGCCCACACTGAGGGCTGGGGCTGGGCTCCACCCTCCTGAAGCAAAGAGCGTCCATGCGAATTGTTGGGAATCCTTCTGTGGGGAAGACTCATTCCTTGTCCCCTTTTTTCTTATGGTCACTCATGTATTTATACCAATATGGACTTGCACATATTTGTTTTAAACTTTGAGTTATAATCCAATACTGAATTATCTACTTCTGCACGAGGTGTCCCAGCGTTGGCCGTCTCTCAGGGTGGCCCGTGTCCCTGTGATGTGTCCTGTCTTTTTGTGTTATGAGAACTTCCTTATTTTACAGCTCTGTAAGAATTTCGTTTATGTTGTTTTCTAAGTGCCTCTTTCATTTGTTATTAGATATTACAGAGAATCAAAGTCTATGAAAGCAGCTTTCGCTGCAGTCTTATTTTCACATGGTAGTGACAAAGAATCCTGTCACTATGTCCCCTTCTCTCTCCTATAATGCTATAAGCACAGTAAGTCCAGCGTCAGTAAATCATCAATGTTCTAAAACTTCTTAGCATGTAGCTCAATTAGTGTTCACGCAGACCTTTGCATGAGAAACAGACTTGGTGACCACGTACCACATGCTTCGCTGGGGGGACTAGTGACCCCTGGAGGCCCCACTCCCAGTGAATGACCTGGAAGGTGCTGAGTGCTCAGACCACCTGAAGCCACAGCTCTCCCAGCTGAGGGCCCCTGACAGGGAAGGAGCAAAACCACAAACATCCTCCCTGTTACTAAGTAAAGACATTGACTTCCCATCGCTTGGCTAGGGCACAACTGTGAAGAGTCAGCATTCTTCGCAATGATGGAAAATCATGAAAACCGCAGAGGTAAGTTAATTCAGAGGGATCTAAAGAAAATATTGTACTGGCTGAAACACAATGAGACACTAGTAACTGACATCTTTACCCCAAAGAGAAAATTTGGAGTGCACACATTATCTCATCTTTTGAAAAACAAGGGGGTCAGGCCCGTGGCCTAGTGGTTAAGTTCAGCACACTCCACTTCAGCAGCCCAGGTTCCATTCCTGGGCATGGACCTACACCACTCATCGGTGGCCATGCTGTGGTGGTGACCCACTTACAAAAGAGAGAAAGATTGGCACAGATGTTAGCTCAGGGCAAATCTTCCTCAGCAAAAAAAAACAAGGAAAAAAACCAAGGACACGCCATACTATATAATTGATACTTAAAGACACTGAAGTAGGAGATGTTCAAGATATAAATAGCTTGGAAACCAAGAAATGACTGATGCAATTACACTTCTACTAAAGTTCCGACACTTTAAAGAGATACTTTAAAGATTTTTCCTGAATAACTAGCAGCTGTGACAAGAGGAAACTGTCAGCCCACAGCACTGAGAGGAAAATAACACAGGTTTTATCTATTGCAAGAGTATGCTCAAGAGCAATGAAAAATTCATTAAAAGAAGTGGAATCTGTGAAAGTCTAACTCATGGAGAAAATAATACCTTTAAAGGAACACACATGCTTTTATAGCTTTAAGAAACCATGCATTTTATAAAAGAATGAAGGTAGATTTGCATAACCTAGTTTACTAAAAACTCATCAGCTGTTTAATGTGTCCACTTTTGTGTTTATAAAGTACCATGATAGGCTATTAGCTTGAGAAGATATTTTGAAACATTTTTATTTTTTTCTTCCTTTTAAAATGATACCAACATTCCCCTCAAGGCTATGAGAAAGTGGCTGTGCTAATTCCTCCTTAGAGGACAACTACAAAAAAAGAAGAAAAGAATCTGTTTAAGGCACCAGAGTTGCTAAGATGTCTGGAACTTCAGAAGACGATGTCACACAGCTGACTGAAGCATGGGAGGTAAGCCAGCGTTCTGACGTGGCGACAGTCCTGTAGTCACCTGCTGATTCCATGTTGAGGTCAAGGGGCTGAGAATGCAGCAAATGGCCCAAGTAAGTTCTGCTATTAAGCACCAGAAAAACTGGTAGAAATGTCTTGAGCTTGAAAATATAAAAACTGGAGACACGAAGGGTAAGTTAAGAGCAGTATCAGAAAATCACTCTGCTGGTCTGACTGTACAATGTGAAGAATTCCAAAGCTGGGTGAAGGGAGCCAGTGAAACAGGACCAAGCAAAAATTCAGGAGAGCAGGATAAGGTTTGAGCCACCTCACAGTACTCAGCTGACAAGAATAAGCATTCGGGGAACACAGGGACATGGGAGAGTAGCCGCCATGAGTTCCCTGGGGTCTGGAACCCCTGGTCGGCTATACCCTGGAGAGGGGAGGGAGGGACAACCACAAGTAGAAAAATCCCTGTCAAACTGTAACCCACGTTTGAGTCTGAGCTTCTTCACTGGATTGAGGGGAGCCACCTCCACTCTCCCTATGAAGAGGGAAAGCAGCGTTACCCACCACTTCTAAAGTATTTATTAAACAGCAGGTAGTTTTTAACTCATGGCTGTGTCAAGGGATTGAAGAAACAATTAAAACCAGGAAATAATAGAGAAAATAGAAGTAATAAATGATATAAATGATCTCGATATTGTCATTAGCACAATAAACTTCATATAACTATGACTTTCATCTTCAAAATAGCAGAAAAATGTGAAAGATATAAATTAAATTTGAAAGTATTTCACCAGAATTGAATTCAACAAATTAAGTTAAAATGGAAATTATATAATTTTTATTCTGATTTTTTAATATACTTTTATTGAGATAACCTTGGTTTATAGCATTACATAAATTTTGGGGGTGCATCATTATATTTCGATTTCTGTGTAGATTACGTCACGTTCTCCACCCAGAGACTAATTACCGTCCATCATCACACACATGTGCCCAGTCACCCCTTTCACCATCCTCCCTCCCCGCTTCCCCTCTGGTAACCACCAATCCAATCTCTGTGTCTATGTGTTTGTTGTTTTTATCTTCTATTTATGAATGAGATCATATGGTATTTGTCTTTCTCCATATGACATATTTCACTTAGTGTAATAGCCTCAGGGTCCATACATGTTGTCACAAATGGCCAAATTTCATCATTTCTTATGGCTGAGTAGTATTCTATAGTATGTATATACACCACATCTTCTTTATCCATTCATCCATTGATGGACACAGGTTGTTTGCAAATCTTGTCTATTGTGAATAACGCTGCAGTGAACATAGGGGTGCAAATATCTTTTTGAATTAGTGTTTTTGTGTTCTTTGGGTAAATACCCAGCAGTGGAATAGCTGGATCATATGGTAGTTCTATTCTTAATCAATGGCTGAATGTCTTTAAAAAGCACACACACATTTAGGCCATGATATTTAAACTGAGAAAAAATGAAAGCAAAGAATATATAAAAGCAGCTGCAGGAAACAGGACACTTACCACTAAGGAAGGACCATAACACATAGGGTGGACTTTTTAATAGAGACAATGTTAGGCAAAGGATAATGGAATGGCATTTTTTAAGATAAACTAAAAAAATTTCAATATTCAGTGAAAATGAACTGAAAAATGACAGGAAAATTGAGATGTTTTCAGACAAACAAAAACTGAGAGAATTAATAGCAATACTAACTAATGGAAAAGTTTGAAGCAGAAGGAAAATGATCCCAGACTGAAGCACACAGATATGAAAAGAATGAAGAGTAATGGAAAGAGAAAATATGTGGGTATATATAAATGTATATTAACTGTATAAATCTAAATTAATAAATTTGCATATGATTTAAAATATATGAACAACTGAATGCACAAGAATAATAAAAGAAAACTTTGGTGGTGGTTAAAGTGACTTGAAGGGTTGTAAGGACTGGACATTTTATGAGGTAGTAAAATTATAATTTATATTAGACTTTAATAAGTAATGGAGGCATGAGGCAATCTCTAGAATAACCATTAAAATATGTTAAAATATTGAATAACTTGCAATACACTGAGAAGGAAAATATGATGATAAAAATGATAAATGATTACTTGATTATGCAACAAAACACAAACATGGAGATAAAAAGTAAAAGAAACAAGCGACATAAATTGAAAATAATAGTAAAATGGTAGATATAAAGCAAAGGTGTTATCAATTACATTGACTGTGAATGGACTCATTCTGCTGATGGTAATAGCATAAAAGCTTGGAGATAATTATTATAGACTCTGGGGGAAAAAAACCATTTCATGGTGCTGGAGAATGACGGATGCTTGTAGAAACTGAAGGAAATTTGACCTCTTAAAAAAGGAAACTGCACTTTGTGAGACTCAGGTTTCTATAGCTTTTAGCTGGAAAACACTCTAAACTAGACATCGGGCAACCACTTAGAGAGCTAAAGATTTAATGGCCTGAGGAGTCAGATAATAGAGCTTGGACTGCCAAAGCAATTGCGAGCCAACTAAGAGGAGAATTTCCAGGGGAGGGAGCCACAGAAAAAGGAGCCACAAAATCCATTCATAAACCATATCCAGATCCTTGGCTGGTCCCTGAATTGTTCTTAAATAGTGTAGATTTACAACCAAAAAGTAACAGGTGGAAGGATAAAAGAACTGAGGTGAGATTTCAACTTCTGCTCAACATAGGGGGAGCGCCTGGAGTTTAAATTGAGCCAGTTAACTCCGAAGGAACAGAACTATGGAGAAGATAACAGAATCCAGAGTTTCAATAACCTGTCATACACATAGCACATAGAGTCAAACATTTCTAGGCGTGAAAGGCGACAGGACACTTTAGAAGCGACAGTAGCTGGTTGCTTTGGTAAGTGGCAGTGCACACTGTGCACACGCATCCTCCATGCCTCCTACCATTGTACATGGTGCATGTGCCCATCGTGTCAGCTTTGAAGGTACTGAAAAGAAAGCCTGGACCAAGTTGACTGGCTGAATCATTTTGTCTTATTGTTATTCAGTGCCTCTGCCCTGGTAGATGCTCACCAATGGGCATTGGCATTTGATACAAATATCTTTACCCTTAGTGCCCATGGCCATATGTCCATCTTTGTTCCCCCACCCCAGACCTCCCTGCTTTCAATCATCCAGTCCTTCTCCTTCCAGGACTTCAGCCAGGGGGCTAGCAAGTCCACACTTTGCAGGGCAGGCCAGCAGGTGGGAAATTCTGGCAAGAGTTGGTGTTACAGTCTTGAGTCTGAAAGCTGGAAACTCAGGCAGAATTCCAGTGTTCCAGTCTGAAGACAGAACCCTTTCCCCTTCAGGAGTCCCCAGTCTTTGCTCTTAAGGCCCTCAACTGACTGGATGGGCTCACCCACGTTATGGAGGGCAATCGGCTTTACTCACTTAAGTCATTTACTGCTGACTGAAATGTTAATCACATTTTAAAAATACTTTCACAGCAACATCTAGACTGTGTTTGACCAAAAACATCAGCATCATAACCTAGCCAACCTGACACACAAAATTAACAACCACACTCGTCTTCTACACACTTTGAAAAATAATACTTGCACTCAAATTCTTGTCTTGAGTCCTCTTTCTGGAAGACTAAAACTAGGACAGATAACAAAACCTTGACGTTGGCAATAGCTATAAGTGAATTCTGGGGTCCTGAAAATACTGAAGAAAAGCAGGAAACCAGTCTCCATTACATAGCTTTAGATTTGCATTAAATAAACACAAACATGAATAATATAAAATATTAATAAATGCATAAATATGAATAAAGCTAGTTTCTGTATAATTTTGTTTATTATATAAATACAGTTATACTATGACATCTTTAAACCTTATTCCCATCTAAATTCAGCATTTGATTATTTCAGTAAATTGTTTCTCTGATTTTATTTACAATGATTTGACATTTGAAAATAATACTCTGGTGGAGAGCAAACCATATAATTTATATTTCACTTTTTTCAGAGACTTTTTAAATTATACTACCAGTAGTGATTATAAATGTAAAAATGATAACCTCAAATATCTATCTCCAAAACTAAATCTGATACTTAGCACAAATTTGTAAAAATAAAACCAGCTTGGTAAAATGCCCAGAAAACACTTCAGCCAGCCAAATAACTAAGCAGAAAACAAAAGTCCCACATGGAAAGCTGGGAAAACATTAAGATTCAACATGCTGAGTGCTGAGTGACCTGTAGCTTGTGGCCCCAATGGGCCTTGGGACCTGACGTTTTGGCTCCGCTTTTAACCACTAGCACAGTGTTGCAGGTGGCTGACCTGAAATTGGTCTTTGGTCATATTCTCTTCAATGTTGCAAAAACGGGAATTAAAGAAACACTGTTCCCCTTTATAAATACCAATAATTGGTTTAAAAATCACAAAAGTCAGTGTGTCCAGATAGAATAAAAATGAAAAATTGTAAAGAATAAGACTTACCTAAATCTTTTTTCTACCAATATTTTCTGCGTGGTTCCTTACAGCTACATCCACAGATGGTCCGACTCTTTAAGTACTGTGCACTAGGCTAACTTATTTCTTGTAGACATTCAGTGAAAGTTATGCAAAAATATACTACCATATTTATTTTAGCAGAAGTGTAAATAAATGGTGGGAAACATAGCACGTTGAGGGAAGAATATATAGGAAAAGAGGATGCTATAGTTAAATTGTTAATTAGGGATATTTTCATGAAACTCTCTTATGAAATTTATTAATTCAATAAAACTCCAGTAACTAAACCACATCATGTTAATTTTAGTAATTACCTATTTTACTCATTTTCTGATCTGACCTTTACTATCAACTACTTACTTTTGTCTCATAGACAGCCATTGGCCGTAACACGAAATTGTGTGTTATAAGGAAAATCAGTCGTGTTCAGAAAATAAGGACTTGGCTATTCTTACTACGAATAACTGTTACTGACGGATGTTTTGTGTCTGATACTAAATGTAACGGTGCTGACCCCTTTTGCTTCTTTCTGCCCATATAGATGCTTCTCATCTTTAAAGGTCTCAGTTTAAACCCCCTCCTTGATGTAAAATCTTTAAATAGTCCTTGCACACAGTCCCCACTGCACGTAAATTCTTCAGTATGTCTAGAATTATATCCAGCTTCAAATGGGCAATTACAATCCTAAAACTTACCCTCCTTTTTCTTTTCCCTATTTCTTAGCACACACAAAATATTGTCAATACTTAATACTAATACTGATACGGAAAACATGACATAGATTATAAGCACCTTCTACAGAAAGAAATCTTATGTTTTATTATTGTTGTCATTATTGTTCACGTCCTATAAGTCCCCGCAAAATTCCACCATGTGCTTGTTGATTGACCCTTCCCCGTGTGCAGATGCTGCTGGTGATATCATCGAAAGTGGTGCCCACGTTACATAAATCAGGACCTTCCACTGCTGGTGCAAATCCTTTGCTCTGACGTGAAACGGAAACCCAGCGCCTTGCGTTCCTGAGGCACTCAGCAAGCTCGCCTAGAGCTGAGTGACTGTGTGCATGAGAAAGATTCTGCGGTTTCATAATCCAGCGTGAAAGCCTGCTTCCCGTGATGATGCCGACTCTTCTGCTATGCCCCCCTCCCCTGCTCCCCTCCTCTGGCCGGTTTCCCTCTTATATTCTCCCTTCTCTGTGCCCGGGAGGCTGCCGTGCTTCCCAGCTTCATCCACCGATGAGGAGCACCTGCCGGACGACGGGTGGGGAGAGGGCTCACAGTGTCCTTGCTCCCGTCCTGTCTGTGGAGCTTATTTCTCGGCCAGTAGCTCTTCAGGGCAGCCCCTCTTCCGTGTTCCTGATTTCACTGTGAAATGGTAACTCCATTTCCTCTCCCCGATAGTCTGGCCCTGGGGTGCTAGGAGAGGCACCCTAATTCCTGAGTCTATCGACACCTCCATTTCTTTCTCTTTAGCCCTGTCCACTCTTGTGTACGTACACTAGTTCCTTCATTAAACTCTCTCCATTTAAACAAGCTGCATGGTTCTTTTACCTCCCGGGACCCCGAATGATGCAAAAATAAACCACCCTTCTCTCTTTTATATCTCTTAGTGATATTTTACCCGTATTAAATACCAATCTGTCCTTGACTTTTAAAAATTAACTCTCAGCCACCCCCCTGGATCTCACTTGGTGCTCTGGAGATTTGGGGCAACTCCAGCATTGCTGTTTAGATTTCACAAGATGTTCCCTCTGACCACACAGTGTCTTCCCCAAGATATTTCATGGCCTTCAAGTTGTTCACACTTAGTGTTACAACACAATGGCCAACAGGAAACAAAATCTCAATCCAATATGTCTTTCCTAAGGTTAAACGATTGTTTTGCTGTGGTTAATAGTGTTTCTACCGTATAACAAAGCAATTTGCATTCTCATTCACGATTTGATGTACACAATTTAAACTTTTCAGAGTGGTCAAAGTTACGTGATTTTTAAGACTGAAACTCTAAATGGGCCTTTGCAGTTAAATATGAATGCACAGTCATGTGATTAATTTTGCACCTAAGAACAGGACAACAAAGACTCAGGAAAGAAGTTTGTAAATTACTGAATTTTTGTTTCCATTTGATGTCAGCACTTTTAATCCTGAAACTGTGTCTTCTAATTGAGACACGCAGTGCATCTATCTCTAAAAGTTATTTCCCATTCCATTTGTCAGACATGTGAATTCTTCCTTCAAATTTTAAAATATGTAATTGCAAAATATAATATAATTTTAAGTAGTATGTGATTATATATATTTTTTTCTCCATCCTATTTGTTCAGTTTTCCTGTCTTCTCTGTCCATTTCTTTTGCTGAATTTCCCTCCCATTTTTATTTTAACGATATTTTTCTGACATTTTGAAGCTACAATGTCAGACATGTTTTTTGCTACATTTACCTGCCAAGGATTTTGCAATTTCCCAAAGAGAATTCTAAGGCCATCATTTTCCTGTTAAAGTGGTAGCATAAGAGCACTTCAGGTGTTTAATTCAAATGTCAAGCGCAGGATCATCACTTTGAATTACAAAAATGTAACCAAAAAATTGATGAAAGAAATAGTATGTTCTACTATTAACGTTTGTGATGAGAAATGTCAGTTTTCACAATAAGTGAGTTTTCCTAATGGTGAGAAGCAAGTAACACTCCAGTCAAATGTCACATGGAAATATATTCCAGTTACCTGACTGAAAGGCTCAAACCGAAACTTCCCCTCGGTGTTACACAAGTGAGGAAGAAAGAAGAAAATGGAAGCAAGACTTCTGAGCGCCCACTCAGTGTCGGGCACAGAGATGAGTGTTCGCGTATGTTATCTTGTTTTATTGTGAGGACAGTAACCCAGCAAGGTGCGAATTACACCTCCACTAGAGAGAGATGAAAAAGGGCTCAGAGAGTGCAGCAGCATCTGCGAATCACAAGCAGACTTTGCTCTTTGCTGGTATAGACATGCGACTTTTTTCTTCTGCCTCTTTAATGATTTTGAGTGTCACAAGTATCTTCCCATTGGGCAAAAGAGAATGCCACTTTTAGTTTTGATTCCTTAAGTCATTTCCTAGAGACATCACAGGCTGAAGGCTGAGTTAACCACTATTTATTTATTTCTCTTACTCCAGGGCGTCTTGGATCATGTGAAACCCACCAATGACCCTGGTGTCTCCACCGCGTCTGTCTGTCCTTCCCTGGACCCTTCCTTTGTCCCACACAATTACGAGGATCAGTCTAGGGAAAAGAAACACATTAACACTGTCCTTGGTTTCACATGAACAGCATTACAGCTAAAAGTCCCGGAAGGAAGCAGCTGTTTCAACAAACGGTGTCAGACACACTTACAAAACGTTGAGCCATGATGATGCACGAGCTGCACTGATCCCACTGGGAAACTTTCAGAGAGATTTTATAAAGTGTAGGAAGCTCCCACGTGTTTCATTAGTTTTCTTTTTCAGAAATGTGTCTATTTTACTTGAATCACTATGTATTGATG
This sequence comes from Equus asinus, assembly GCF_041296235.1. NCBI lineage: Eukaryota > Metazoa > Chordata > Mammalia > Perissodactyla > Equidae > Equus > Equus asinus. Next base: position 142,489,711 of record NC_091793.1, on the reverse strand, counting down.
TACCAAGCGCTTGGCAGGTGTATCATTTCTCATCCTGATAAAACCACCACAAAATGTGGGTTATTATCCCCATTTTATGTTTGAATAAACTGAGGCACCAAGAAGTTCCATGACTTGGGCAAAGTCTCAGAGCTGTGAGTGACGGGGCTGAGGTGAGCGCTCAAGTGCTGGGAACCCAAAACTGTCCCAGCACCACCTCAGGAGGACTCCTCAAGAAAGGAAGAAGCTCCCCAGAGTCTTAAAAAGAAAACAAACAGAAAAAAATTGAACACTTCAGTGTTAAATAAACTGCATTCTTCAGAATATATTTTGTTTTGAAATGATTTCACCACCATTTATATTTCGCTTATACTATTGAAATATTTCGCTGCTTAATGTGCCCATCTATTCCCTATCACACTGAATTCAGAAAAGATTTGCGTCCTTATTGAAAATCTTTTGCTAAAAATCTATGAGAGCCAAAAAACGCTCATTTCCAAGGAGATCTTAGAAGAAATTGCTAAAAGCATGATTTATATCTGTTCTGTCTTATGTAAGGAGCATGTGACTTCCTTCTCAGAAAACAATTTAACTAGCAGACATTGTAATTGGGGATTCTACAGAACATGTCCGTGAACATTTCTCATCTACGGGTAATTTTCATTTTTCTCATAAAGCTCAACTCTACATGTGGTTTCACTGAAAAGGACTGTACGCTTTGATGAATGTTGACAGAAAGTCCAGGATGTTATCACGGATTGAAAATAAATCTGCAACATTTGAGAGTTGACAAATTGTCACGATAAGTATATTGATTCTCCTAAAGGATTTTTTTCACTAGCTCTTCAATGAATGTACTACTTCACTGTAGGAAGCTATGAATGGCTCATGAATTTAGACAATACTTTTCTTTTTTATTTCAGGCTCCAACTTTCCCATAACAACTGGATAAAGTCCCAACAGAATAGCTGAGAATGTGTGTCTCTGGACTGTACCGTGGGTGTGACCTCTGCTTGAGGGCATTTCTGTTGTACTGAAACAGAAGTCATTTTTCCCTGAAAAATGAAAAAGTCTTCTTAACATGGGAAACATTATTTTGAATGAACTAAGATCTATCAACCACATATGTCAAAAAAGGAAAACCAATAAGAGTTAAGTAGTCAAGCACCTGCATAACATCATCAGGCAAACCAGCCGTGTGTCCAGGACTCACAGAGAGAAATATTACAGTACAAATCTGCAAGAATCCTAAAACAATTGGACCACCTTTTCCAGAACTTCCTACATTTTTTCACATATTCCACTTTTTTCAGGAAATTTGTGAAGTTATAATGAAAAGTCAGAATATTTCTAACATCTGTAGTTGGCTTGTATATATGGCATGTTTATAACAGAGTCACGTTTGGGAGTTAAAGTCATATTTGCTAAAGGCTTTGAAATGCACAGAACAGTGAAAATTAGAAAAGGAGTTTAGGTCTCATGTGCTGAAAAAGCCAGTTCTGTCTGGGAAGGATGCAGGGCTAGCCCCCAAGCCGCTGGTGATTAGATTCACTTCATCTAAAACAGCGACGCGGGAGAGCTCATGCTGGAGCTTCATCAACCTTCAACAACACAAATGGGCATTGGCTCTATGAGCTCACATATATCTCAAGAATCCAGCGAATTTTCTCCATTTTGATTTGAATTTCTGATTTTACTGCAGAGATAATGATTGTCTCAAGTCCCTGGGATTCTGTCAGGTGTTGAAAGCAAAAATCTACCAATGGATGCCTTAAATTGACGGATGTGTTCTTCTACTAAAGGATATTGGCAAAGACCGAGGGTGGGCGTAGGAGCACATGATAAGGGGAAATTGGAAGATAGTCTAAAATAATTCAAAGAGCAGAGTCTGTATTTATCAGATGTTAATATGGCCAAGGCACTGTGCTACATCACATGAGAAACCAAACCTGCACCTCGCCACCAAATGCAACATCATGATAAAAGACGTGATTCAGATAAAAGTTTCCACTTCACAGTCATGCTACTTAAGTGCCTGTGGGTTGGGGAATAAGGGCAAAAATAATGACTAAAACCTCAGAATTTCCCCAAAAATAAATTTTCATATTACAAATTTGCCTTTGCTGATTAGTTCATGTGATAATATACAATTTTAAATACACAAAACAAGTTTTGCAAAAATATTTAATCTGCAATTATTTAGACCCCATCTAGTAAAAATCGTATTTACCCCATAATTTTATTTAAATTCATAAGAAATAGATTAAAATAAGGGCACATGTTCTCATTTAAACTATAACTATTCTAAGAGCACATGGATTATAAAAGTTCTTCTAATCGTAACTGGTTAGTTTTCTTTGTAATAATTTTTACATTGCCAGCATAAATAAATAAGCACAGAATTTCAGCCAAGAGCACATCACGTTGTTCATATTATTTGGCAAAAGTACAATCATTGCTGATGGACAAATACTAGAAAGGGCAAAAAGCTGTATGTTAGTGTATGGTGTAAGGCTGGCCTGCTGATCAAAAGAGTGATACAGCAGTGGAGCATTCGTTCAATTGTAAATGAAGCATTAATATTACACTAGGCTTTTTCAGTTTATAAGGAACAGGACCTGGCCAGGTAAGCTGTTTGGCATTTATTATCTGAACACAAGAAATTAAGAAAATCCAGACACCTTTTGGGGCCTTGGAGAACTGAGACAACAGTTCCAATTCCTATGACCACTCCCCTAGACACTCGTAAGTCATCCTTTAGAACCAGACTTGGCTTCCTCCCCTCTCTACTGATTTCACGATAATTATGACAAAGCTTCTTTACTGTTTTTACCTCCACTATCCTCTCCTATATGTATGATAGTCCATCAGTCTTCTCCTCGCTCCTGAAATCAGCATGCTCCCTAAAGGAAGGTACGAATGAACGTCATTAGTCACCATCCCATCAGGAGCAGTGTTCTGAAACCAGGTCACCCCAGGGCTATGGGCTCTGGACATCCAGCCTCTACAGAAAATGTCCACTGGCTGAAGTGTTGGGTCAATCAGTTGTATCCGTGGAAATCAAAACAGATGACAATGTTCTTGGTGAGTTACAAGAAGAAACTGCCTGTGGCCACATTGTTCATATGTGAGCCCAGCCCAGCAGCATTTCACAGGCTTCACAGACTTGTCTCCTGTACAGTATGCGAGGTGACGTTTTATACAGATTATAAAAATAACTAAGAAAAACTCCTGTTCTTCAAGGAGCCTTCAGTCTTAACCCACTGCTCTTTCAGTGATTTTCAGGTAGTCTCTTATTTAAACAGGCTTCATAAGGATTCTGGGTTGCCCTTCCTCTGTAGGTTTATAACATTCAGGGTTTGAGCTAACATGGGTCATAAAATATTTGAAAATGAATAATGACCTTACTTCTCCTTAAAATGGCATGTACCACTGTTTTATCTATCATCTATCTATCTATTATTTTTCTATCTATATCTGTATACAAACACATACAAATCAAATATTACAGAATTCTAGATTATGTGTCATACGTATATAAATGGTTGAAAAATAATGATCAGGTTTTTATAAAATATGAGAGAATTCTAGAAGGCACGAGCGAGGCATTTCCAAAGCATATAAAAGCAGTTATTTGCGGAGTTAAACCACTTGCCTTAATTTTTAAAAAGTGTGATGCTCTTTATTTGCTTATGTTAAACACTATTATTTAATTGAAAATGTATGGTTTATGTCTAAGAAATCAAAGATTTTTGTAAGCTCTATCATACCCCAAATTTAACAAATCTCTTCTTAAGGTCCAAAAAATCATGAAATTCTTTAAACTGAAAATTGTTCATGTTCCTAGATGGGTAAACATTCTAGACCAGCATATAATGAGTATCACATCTTTATCAAGAAGATAAACCTTTATGATTTGTTGCCTTACATTTTATGGCTGTTTCACTGCCTTCCCTGAACTGTAAGTTCCTCGAGACGACCACTAGCGTCTCTTATCTCTATAGCACCAGTACCTGGAACACCTAATCGATACATGCTTTTTTCTGAATTTAGTTGCTTTGAAAAATAAATGACTTCAATAATAAGCAGAGTTCATCTGCATTTGGATTATCAGGCACAGTTGCTTTAGGTGAAAGATTATTAGTGGCTTTTGAAAAGATAATCAATGGGGTCAGCAGCCAGTTTGCGGTGGGGAAGGGGTTAGTGTGGGGACTGCAGACCTTCACAGAGTGCTGTGACAGAGGCAAGAGCGAGTCAGCCGAGACGGAGGAGGACTCCGATTGTTCGAGGAAAACAAAACTGAAATCTGTGTGCACAGAGAGGAATGCAGAGCAGTAAATAGGAGAATTTGAAGTTGAGAAAAATAGGACCCATTCTTCCGGGAAAAAATAAATAAATCCAGCAGACAGCAGGAGAGAAAAGGATCAAGAACAAAGTGCTCCAGGAGCGAGTTTTCCCCTTCGGACTGGGATTCCAGGGGAGGGGCCGTGCTCTGAATGCTACTGAATAAAATAGTACGAGAACATGATTTCTGAATTATATTCTGTCCTGTTTCATTGGCTAATCTGAAAAGTGGGAATGAAAATATCACTTTGAAAGTATTTTATTTTCTCCCTGATAACCTCCAAATTCTTAATTCTTACACACACATATATATATAAAATAAACACACAAATATATGTTTTTGTCAAATGTTTTGTTATATATACATATATATAAAACATATATGTTTGTATATATATAAACTTTTTTCTGGAAAAATATTATGTAAATAATGAGTCACAATATGTAATTTTAAGAATCAGTTAAAGTGGCAGCTAATATAATTTGGATTAAACATCGTAAACCTTTCTGTAAGATCATTTAAGCATGAAAGCTTCTGAGTTAGAGCTTACTCATACTGTTATGTAAATGAATAAGTTTGAAAACAGAAATAGCTTCCTTTATACACAATTTCAGCTTCGTTCTTGCTTAATGGATCTTGGTTAAGACAGACACAAACATTTCGGCATGAGTGGTCTGGGACCGTGCTGACGAGCATACACGTCTGTGCTCACCCAGACACACACGGCCACTACAGACACATTGAAGACTGTTTTCAAAACAATGAGGATAGGCTTTGACTCAGAAAATAAGTGACAGCTGATTCACCCTAGAGAAACATTGTTCACTCAGGTTTTCACTGGCAAGCCGGTGTGGAAAGCTCACTGGAACACTCTTGTCAAAAGCACACACCGAGCTGAAGAAAAGCAGCTCTGCCCTGTGGGGACAGAGCCATGATGCCAAAAGCAACATCCAGCCCTGATTAACCTGGAGGCTCTGAGTGTGTCCACAACGGCTCCGGAGCTCAGATTTTCCAGATATTTCACCCAGCTTCTTCATGTCACCCACACTTGCACTCGACTTCAAACGCGCAAAGAGAGACAGCAGCCATGGGGTCCTGCTGCACAGTCAGTCCACTAACATGAGGATGAGGCTTGATGCCATTTCTGCCTACAGAGCCTGGACAGGAGCACAACAGGGACACAGCAGGCCCGTGCGTAACGGGCGTGACAGCCAAAGCAGGAGTGAAATTTATAAATTTCATACAAAATAACCAGCAAACAATGCATATTCACTAAAATCATGCAGGATTCTACATAATTAAAAGAGCAATGTTTTAATCAAAACGTCATTGTTTTGTACTTATCAAATGATAAATGAATCTCTTCACAGCCATGATGGAAGTCGCTAGAATGTTTTCCTTAGTGATAAATAGATTTCTTTGAGCTTATGCTTTGATCCACCTAAATTTCCTTCTTTTCACATAATAACGTTTTATTTTTGTATTTGAGATAGATCTGTCCTTGCTTAAATGCTAAGTGAAGATGTGCAGTATGAGGAATACTGTTAGAAGTAAGACAGTGCTTTAATGTTCTGTGTCCTGGAGGCAGCTTGTCTCAGAGGACATGTGGCCCTAAGTGCTCACGCTCCGGCCAGGGCCCAGGGAGCAAGACTTGAACCCACTACAATGGCAGGTCTGCTCAAAAATGATGCAAGAAGCAAACAAAATGCACAGTGTAAGAAACAGACATACGAATGCTTAGAAGAGAAAGTCAACTGAGTGGTGGGAGGAAGAAAATGTCACAAAAGTGTTATCTAAATGTAGTCTTGAGGAATGAATTCAAGAATTCTTTTAGGAAATTGGAGTCCATGAGCCAAAATTAAATCTCTTTAGTAGTAGGCTTTCAAAAATAAGGAAAGTGACCTGCTATTAGCAGGAGATGAGCTGTGAACACCTTTTCCAGGAATGGCAACTATTTTCGCATCGACTTATTCACTGCTTTGTCTGTGGTCTGACACATTTGTAAGGCTCCCGTATGGAGCTCACGGCACAGAAAACCAGAGCAAAACTCTGTCTCCTTCAGTCAGCATTTCCCTGTCCTCAGCACACGGACACCACGCCCAGCAGACGAGCCCATCTGTCCTGACGAGTTTCTGCACAGATGGGAACAATACAACGGACCAACCTGGACAGGCTCCTGAGCACAGCTTTCGAGCCCGACCTGATGGTCTGCTCCCGGAGATTTCTGATAGCTAACTTCTCCAAAACTTATGTATTTAAATTCTTACTTTCTTGTTTATTCCTTTTTGTAAATTTTTTATTTTTTAAATAATTTTAAACAGAGAAAAATTACTAAAGTAGACAGAGAACTCTCCCATACCTCATACTAGTTTCCTGTGGCTGCTGTAACAAACTCCCACAAATTTAGTGGCTTCGAACCATGCAGTTTACTGTGTCACGATACCCAGGCTTCTGGAGGTCAGAAGTCTGAAACAGGTCGGCACCTGCTTCTTCTGGGGGGTCTGCGTCCTCGGCTCCTAATGCCTCCTCCATCTTCAAAGCTGGGAGCACAGCATCTTCTCTTCAGTCTGACGCCAATTTGTCCTTCCAGCTTTTCTCTGACTGTGGCCTCCTGCTTCTCCTGCGGTCACCAGATAATCCAGCATAGCCTCCCTCCCATCTCAAGATCCTGAATAAATCACATCTGGGAGGTTTCTTTTGTCCTTAACGTATTGACAGGTTCTGTGGATTAGGACACTGACATCACTGAGGGAGCCGTTATTTTTCCCCAATTTCCAAGATTTTGTCATTTTTCTTTATAAATCTCCCTCTCTCCCTTCTTCTCTCCCTGTTTGTACACATCAGCATTGATCACAGTATTTACCAAATTTACCTCATAATACTTTAT